>NC_092821.1:94012459-94147459 GCF_023375885.2 Dermacentor andersoni
ACATATAATGACGTTTCGAGACCGCTGCTGGTCTCTTGTTCACATTGCAGATGGGAGACAGAAGGGCGAATAATTATTCTTTAGGTGACCCAACGCGCGAATGTATATTTCGGGGTTATTGCCCCACATGCGGTTAATCGCTTGTTAGCCGATTGATATGTCAAGATTCCAAGAGCAGCAGTGATGATAGGCGCTTCTCTGGTTTCGATACACACTCGCAGCCTCCCCATCAAAGATGTGGTTAGAAGTCATAAGATCAGCCAAGGCGTTCGAGCTTGCATTGTTTTTGCTGACGTCGATCTAGTGCAGCTGAATATTTCCTTTAAGCTGTCCAGTTCTCCCTTTGTAGGATACGTCACAACTCTTGTATAGTATCTGGTAGATTACCCTATTAGACCTTGACTTTTCTAAAGCTCCTGTCACACCTACGAGCTTACGTCTTAGTTTGTATATTGGCAGGTGTGCGATTTCTACGCCATGTTACAAAACCTTTTGCCAATGTGTCACTGATTCCTTGCGTGTAGAGGAGGGCTGCACGCCTCTGCTTGTCTTTTTCTTGTAATGTTTCATGGTTAACAACCGCAGAGTTTTCAGTAGCAGCGAAGGGTAGCCTTTGTGGGAGATGCCTTTCCTTAAAACTGCTAGCTCTTCCTTGCGCTTTAGAGGTCCGGAGAAGATGCAGAATGCGCGAGGGAAGAGTGCAGCGGTAACAGAGCCGTTCGGGTCCTGTAGTATAGACAGTTCAAATGTGGGTCGGCTTCCAATGCACACTGGTTGCAGTTCCCTAGGCCGAACGTCGAGGAAGGCAATCTGTCCATAATTATTTTTTCTTCTTGCATGGTAAACTGGATACGTGGTAGGAAAGAGTTCAGATGCTCAGAGAAGTGCAGCACGTGTTGGCGAAGGATAGGAAAAAAGAGAAACAGTTGTCTATGCACCGGGAAAAACTCTTTCGAGCCATCTTGTACGAGGCATTCGGAAAACGTTCCAGAGCCTCTCGCCTGGGGTTGGAATAGGAGACCGAAACGGAAGCTCCCACTGCTGTTCCGAACTGCTGCTTGTAGAACGCCCCCTTAAAGACAAAATACATGTTCTTCATGCAGCATCGAAGGAGGTGGATTTAATAATTACTGTGCCTCATATAGCTAGCGAAGCGTCATTCTCCCACCAAGAGACTGCGTAATCGACAGTGACGAAAGTAAATATTGACTTTAAGTCAAAATGGACCATCATTTCCTCGTTGTTGATGGTGACATATGTTACAAGTTCAATAATATGGGCGGAATCCTTGACATAAGTGCACGGGCTTCCTACCAAGGTGCCTAGGACAATGATCAAACAGGCGGATAATTCATTCAATGAATATAGCATGTGAAGTCTACTATAGGTCTGAGGGGCACCTCAGGTTTGTGAACCCTCGGCAAACCGTAATTTTCAGGAGCCAAATTGTTAGGACAAAACAACTTCTAATATAGTTGTTTTCTTGTGGCACAAACATAAATGCTCCCGTAAGTATAGTTTTTCTAGTTCGGAACCTATCCTTGTCGTTGGGTCCCGGCTCAGCTCAGTGTAGGTTGTTTCATCTTGAAGCAAGGACGTCACTTTCGCGACGCAGGCTGGGCGATCGAGGATAACCATGGCATTCCATTTGTGCGCTGGCAACGTAACCATGTCGTTATTCTACTGAATCTTCGCAACGCTATTTTCTCAGGGATAGGTGGCGTGTACGTGTTGGTCTTTGACAGCTTGGAGAGGACCGTGCTGGCGCTTGAACGTGCCTTCTCTTGAACAGGGGGGTCGACCATGCGTACAGCTTGTTCCACGGCGCAGGATATTTTCTCGTAGTTTTGACCAACGTTGAAGTTGAAGCCACGGCTGAGAAGGCGTTCTTCCGAGGGGTCGAGTGTGTGCGAAGACAGGTTGCAAACACCCAGCATACCAGTATTGACCAGCGTTCTCTTGCATCAATAAGGAGAACTTGGCGTCCTGAGATTCTGTCCTGATTTCCCGAGTCCGGCAAGTGAAGTTATTTGCATGCGGCCACACATAATGAAAGTCGCTGAGAAAGTGGTATTCAAGCAGGCATTGGACAAAGAACATGTTAGGGACGAGGAAAGCATCAAACTGCACACTGAGCCATTAAGCCATCGTCTGTAGCAGCGAAACGGCACCCAAATTCCCATTGGCTGTGGCGGGTGCCTCGACGGAGGAGAGCGGGACAAAGGGCACACCTGCTCGCGCGCTGGCCCGCCTGGTGTTTGTTTGAGGGGAGAGGGCATCGCCGCGCCGCCCGTTCGTTGTCCGCGCAAGCTCTCTGCAGTGTTGCAACTTCGCCTCGGTAATTACTATAAAGAAATTAATGCATAAAAACAATAAATTTTAATCGGAAAACTTTGGTAGTAGGGAGTTTCGAACCTACGACCCCACCCTCAAGAGCCGAGTATCTTACCAAATGGGCCGTACCAACGCCTCTTAGATAGCGGACATGTGCACTCTGATTTATGACGTCATGCTACTTGTACCGTAATTTGCATTGCGAAGCCCGGCGTTACGAAAGCGGTAACGTCCAGTTTTCCGCGGCTTACTTGGCAGCGTCCCCAATAGATTCTATGGCAGTCGGACGAGGGAGCATGACGTCATGGATCGAAGTGCACTGGCCTTGTGCTATCAAGGAGTGGTTGGCCAAGTGTTTCAGCCAACTGTCTCGCCAAGTGTCTCGCTTCCCCGTGAGTAGTTCATACCTGGAAGGACCGCTTAGCGGAGTTTATGTGGACATTGATGCTTCCGCATTCAGAACTCATAAGGAGTGCTTAGGCGTCTTCCAAATTATTATTTTCGAGACACCATACGCACCATTGTAGCAGGCGGTTGGCTGCTTCGGCAATTTTCCGTCTACCATGGCAGTACGTGCAAGCAGCAGCAGGTTGATTAATACTTGGGGACAACACGAGCCCCAAAGGGTGCAAACCCTACTTGGTGTCTATACTACTGGCTGGAGTAAGCACAAGAAAACGTCATTTTAGCAGCTTTAAGTGTGTTAAAATGTTTGCTGGTTTAGCCTCACTCTACCAAAATTTTGCCATCCTTTGGGCATATTTTGTCCCAAAACACTAATCGTCTTCTATCTTGCGTGACTTTTCTTTATTTAACGCTGCGCGACTGGAACTTCCCTATCACGAACTGGATGCGCGCTATCAGTGTCACATATTTTTCCTTGAAGAAAAGCAGCGAGCGCAGAGTTTGTCAAGCAAGGAAAGGTGAGCATTACAGATTACCATTATTGTTTGCTGTCGAGCCCCCGAGGGTGTAAAGATTTCTTCAAAATTCCAGGCTAGGCAGTCACACGGGAGTGGTGTGTGATCACTATGCGCCTGCAGGCGTAAGCATTCGCCGCTGTTGCATCTTTTCGGCCGGCCGGTCTTGTTTGGCAGCGCATGCTCAAAAACATACCAGTCAGTCACCGGAAGAACATGAGGTTCTACGCGCAGGTGCATACTATAAAACACTGCTCTCGCCCTCTAAGTGAGTGTGCTATACCCTGCCTTTGTTCTTGTTTTAAATTTTGGTTCCATAGCATGTCAGCTAAATCGCAAGTTAATGACTGGCCATGCGTAAAACATGACTTTCCTTTTTGCATGTGAAAACGGCCCATTGTACTTATGCAAAGTGAGTAATTTGCCCGTCGCTACATATCTGTACGAGTTTGGTTCTTTAAGAAAGTTTTATTTACATTGCGTTTCGTTTTTCTATAAAATGCATTCTAACTTTCTATTTATTCTACTTTATATCAAGGAGGGCAATATTTCTCACGGAATCTACCTAATACTGATAAAAATAGCGCCTAAGTTAACGCTCAAATTGTCACGCCAGAACACGAGTTAATTGACTTTGCTGATTAAGTTTGACAAAATCTTTCATACTCTCCGGCAATATTTAGAAAAGTTTCTGTTGGGACAATCTTGAATTGAATACTTAATTCCGTAGATTATAAAAATATTTATGACTCATATACGCTCAAACTTTGTCAAAGAATTCGTCTCTAACAGCCCAGCAAATGTGTGAGTTGGCGAATATGATTCTAAGAGGCTGCAAAAACTTGATTGCACGCAAGTGATAAAAGTTTGCCTTTTCAACAGTAATCAATGAGAAGACATGTTTGGCTAGTGTACTTTTCATTGTGCTGAAGTTCCCTCGCTGAGAAAAAAGAAAATTTATGGCGGCACCAGCGGTCTCAAAATCCTACCTGTCAAAAACACTTGAGTTTAAGGGACCAAAATTGAGGGTTCTTGTGTTTTATCACGACGCTGGAATTGAATGCATCTCTGCATGGGACACCGTGGAGAAGTGGATGGCCACGAATATCAAATTAGAGTGTTCAGTCAGCGAAGTCGTGTGTGGCTTACAGGAGATTCGTCGTATTTTTCTAAACAGGACGACCTTTGTCGGGTCCCTCCGTGAACACACCATCACTGTGAGGGGCGAGCAATATATCATTCTTTTAAAGAGCTCGGCAACGCAACATGCGTCGCCGCGCTCAATTTTCTTGCTTTGAAAAGCATTTATTATAAAATGAGTTACCTTGCGTACCCCTCACATAAACAGATAGCACCTTCTTCGCCTGAATATTTTTTCGGCGTCTCTCCATAACTTTTGTTTCTGACGTGTTTTGCCGGCTCCACGCAGGAGGTCAGCTTGGGGCTCGTGCAGCTGCACTAACACTATAGGACTGCGCGAATAGTAATTCTTGAGACAAAATTGAATATGAATAGAACATGGATAAAAGCGAATTGAATAGTTTTCCAATCGAGAATAGGCCTATGGACCGAATAATACAAAACAACGTTTACATCCCAATATTTGCTGCGTTAGTGAGTTTCCGTGATTACACTGCCTATTACGAAGTATAGTTATTTCAAAGCTCGAAAGAAGCAGTATAAACAAATAAGCAGGATTTTTCCAAGCATGTGGGGTCATCAATTAACAGAATGGAGGTTTGAAAGGTAGCCTTGTCTTCCCGTTAGTGTGTGCGTCTACATTCGAGAAATTCTCGTTGACTGCAGCAATATAGCAGAGCGAAGAAATCACTTTTGCTATGGTTGGAAGGATCACTGCAGATGGCGTTACTAAAATATCAAATAATGTTACATTTGAAAGCGTTCAGATTTCTTCCCAAGAGAATACACAGTTTGCAGCTTCGATAAATGGTACCAAATAATACCCGTTTCTGTATGTCCCGTCTGGGCGAAATATCAGTGCGAATTCTTTTGATTCGGCAGGCAAAATCTGGTTCCCAAAGCGGCGCCGCGCGCGCTCAACGTAACTTCCCGTTCTTCATGTACGTGGTGGCATGGTTGAAATGTGCTTAATTTCTTTTTAAGTGTCACGTTTGTTCGCGCACAGCTTACACTATGGATTATTCGAAAGCCATTCAAAATATATGTTCAAATTTGCGAATAATGACTATGCGATTTCGCCGCCTTATCAAATGGGACAATATCCATTTCATTATTCGAGTAGTTCGGACAGTCGCACATCGCCTAATGAAGAGCATGCCAACAGTGTATTCGGCGTGGGAGTCCAGAAACGGCCGTATCGCCAGGGTGCCGGTAATAACGTTCAGGTGACATCACTTATGACTCATCACTAACAACAGAAGCTCGCTTATAAGCTTTCGCTGACTTTTACGTTTGAGATTCTCGGATTCGCTTATACCGGCGAATTATTTTTTTTGTGCCTGCTAGCCAACGTCTCCCGTAGCTAATGCATATGAGCATTGCGGAATACCTAAATTGGGCGCAATGGTTGTGAACGTCTAGGATGACGTGACGACTGCTGACGTTGCCTGACGTCCTGCCGTCAGTGTAAGTAAAGAAAAAAAAAATCTTTGGCGCCATGACTGTGGCACCTAGCCCGACTGATGACGAAAGCTCGTCCTGGTGCTCGTGACTTGCGAGCCGAACTACTTGATATTTGTGAGGGTGACTATGACGCGTGATGTCGGCAAATGACGGTGACGGCGACGCTGTAAAAATTTTTGTTTACAATTCCTGCAGTTACACCCGCTAAAGATTCTACACCCGCTAAAGGTTCTACACCCGCTGGACATTCTCCTCCGACAGAGCCACGTGAGTAGCCACACTTTCGAACACTCTGTGTAAAATTACTCCATGAAACGTAGACACAGCGAACTCAACGGCGCATGACATCTTCCGTACCGTGGCGGTTTTAAGCACACCAGCAGAAAGAGATGTGACCCAGAGCGAAATGAACGCGCATTCAGGGCAAGACCTTGCGCACTTCCAATGTCGAGATTTGGCACATTAGTGTCCAAGATTATCAAAGTATGCAACTCGGATCGTATAGGTAAACTGTGTGTGCTCGAAATCTTGTTGCGCATTGACGCGTGACACCGAATTGCTTCGTAGCTTGAAAGCAACAATAAATTATCAAATCTAATACTTGGGTGCAAGCATTCTCATGCAAGAAGCGCAATATAATTGGGCAGCACGCCGTAGTGGCGCGCTCTCAATCTATTTCGACCACGTGGGGCCCTTTAAGGCGCACACAATGCACGGTACGCGGGTGTTGTTGCATCCGCCCTTATCTCAGTGCGGCCGCCGAGACTGGGATTGAACGTGTGACCTCGAGCTCAGCAGCGCAGCGATATTCTTGAAGAATTTACGGTCAGACGAAAAAAACAAGCAGTTACAGAATGGAGCTTGGATTTGCAGGGACATAAATTCGCAGTTTCTTTCTTGAGCGAAACGAGACACTTGAGAATTTATTGAAAATATCTCAAATAACAAAGGCTGGTCCTTCGAGGTCAATGAGATATCTCGTGTAACTGTCTAAATTTCATCACTAGCTGTTTCTCTAAAATTATTGCTGCTCTTTTATGCTCCTCAACGTGAAAAGTATTCGACTTCTGCAAACGTCGCCGTCGCCGCTTGAGAATAAACATCGCGCGTGTGGTTGATTCAAGGCAGTCATTCAATCCCAAAGAAATATCTTAGTTAACCAGGATTCAAGGTGACATTTAGAGCGCGCAAACACACACACACACACACACACACACACACACACACACACACACACACACACACACACACACGCACACACACACACACACGCACACGCACACGCACACGCACACGCACACGCACACACACGCACACGCACACACGCACGCACGCACACACGCACGCACGCACGCACGCACGCACGCACGCACGCACACAGGTTACGATGTGAATATGAAGAGAGGTTGAGTTGAAATGCTTTATTTATCTAGGAAGAAATTAACTCCTTGAATAGTTACGTATAGCCTATGTTTATGCATCTGAGCCTCACCCTTTCTTAAATATGTGAATGCTTACAGGTGGTACCGTTAAATAAACAAGGGGGTAGGAATATTTTGCACAGAGATGTGTACATTCAGTGCATTCGGGCGAGAGACAACCGCAGACGCAAATTTTCCTGACTCACAAATATCTCTCCTTGAAAGGAAGCTCAGGTACGGCATCGAGACCGGAACAAAACAGTTACAGGCATGAGATTGAGAGAACAAAAGACAGCGGGAAATGTTCGGAATAAGACGCAGCTAAATGACGTATAGTTGAAATTAGAAGACCAATAGAGAGTTGATAATACGCGGAGAACAGATATTTGAATTCTTATAACATGTTGTTAGGAAAGCAAAAGTAGGATTATAAACATAATGGCTGCAAAACGTATCAGAATGTGTCTGAATCCAATACATTGGGGCACTGATGAAGATGAAGTCGCGGAATTATTTTTAAGGGTAGAAGGCTGGACTTAACTCATTGGCCTGTAAGAAAAAGTAAACAAGATGAAGCCGAAAACACACGTTAAAGGAACACAATAGAAAAACATTAAATCAGTTTAGCCTGATAGAGTATTCGTTGAAAAGGCTATGTTATCGTTTATGTCGCGGTAAGAGCTTCATTACAACGTGAAGAAAATTAAATGTAACGCTTTAGATTTTTTTTATTTCGCTAAGAATCCCCGGCGCCGATACGTTAGCGTAACATCACGGATTTCGAAGTTTGTTTTCGCAATTCATCTGCTGTGGCCCCGTATAATTTCTAGAAATTTGCGAAGTTCACTCTTTGACTCTTTGTGAATACACTGTAGCCGTTCTTTACCGATAAAACCTTACCTATAGGGCCTGGCGAATGTCATCGAAATTCATGACGTCACAGCGAGATGGGGCTGGAACATTACGGTGGTGCCGCCACTTGTCTTTCGTTTTTGCGTCTTGTATCCTTTAAGAAGCTTCTCCTCATGGTTCGAATTGCCTTTCTGGTATTGTGGAAGGTGGCTTACTAAAATAGATGAAGTTATTTTTAGCTATGGGGTTGTGCTCTCATACGCGGCTCGAAAGCCCGTAGTGACGTAGAAGAAAATATCCGTAGTGACGAATTCAAGGAACGTTAAAATCAACGGCAAACAAAATAAGTGGAGTGGAGATTTATTACTGCGATAGCAACTATATGAAACATGCAGGCGCATTTTTGCCGTCGCCGTCACCGTGATGCTCCGTATAAAGTCCAACGGCGATAACACCGTCGCCGCGCGCCCTATGCTGTATGTACGAGTAAAAGCACGCGAGGGGAGAGAAAGAGGTTCTTGTTGGGGAGGAAAAATTGGGGTAAAGCGGAAAAGCGCTGTCGTGGGAGAAGGCTAACAGGCAGCTAGGGTTAGGGAGAAAACTAGATAAACGACCTCTCACAACGAGGACGAGCCGACGATCACGGCTCAGTCTGGCGCGTGCAAGGGGGAAAGTGGAGGGTAAACGCGCCACCTTCCGTCACACGAAAGGCCGTGAGTGGATGGGAGGGAGGGGGCGCGTTGTGCTCCGGCAGCAAAGGCGTATTTCGCGACGGGGGCGCATGAGGAACTGAGCATCGCGCGAAAGGGAGGAAAGCTGGGAGGCAGCACCGGGAGGGACGGGGGCGCGCGGCTTTTACTCCGTCAGCAGCTGCGTACTTTGCGCGGGCGCGCGCCGTCGCGAGTGCCTTATATTAAAAGGGATCTGTAGACGTATCGTACCAATTGTACATGCTGCTTGCTCTCCGCTTAGTTTGCGCTGAACCCATAGGCAGCACGAAGGTCACTTCGCTCGCTGCTGCTACCGCGCTTGCTCACGCCAGCGATTTGACGGCGAGTGTCCGTGATCATTTAGTGTGACGTGTTCGTGTTTGCCTGTGTGCGCTGGCACCGTGCTTCTTAATTCATTTAATAAGCGAATGTATCCAAGTTTATACGGCCGATAAATCGTTATGATAGATTCTTACTTGGTATGGCTGTCTACTAATTTGCTATCGCGATCGATGCTTCGCCTTTCAGGTGAAACTGCGACTGTTTCTCTGGGGAATATATGTACGTTGTTATTGATGTTAACAGTGATGAACACGATGACAATATGTTACATAGTTATACTTCCTGCTAGAAACTGGTCATAACGTACGTTTTCTTATTTTTACCCCGGTAGCCATCATGAACCCGCTGATCTGCACTTTCAACATCTTCAAGTTTACAACACAGTCGGTGCTGCCTAGCGATGGGACTTGCGACATGATATTCTTAGACTCGCTATACAGAGACAACAAGAATGCAATATCCAAAGTTCCGAGCGGAGTTGTCGAAGAATTCTTGATCGTCGCGGACAACTCAAGAAAGCAAAAGCAGAAAACGAAGATGAAAACGAAGATGGGCCTAGCGTTTGACTCGCAGTAAGTCTGCCCGATTGTTTATAATTTTCTTGAAGGAAGACTTCTAACTGTAAGAGTTCAGTGTTTATACCTTCCAGAATGATAAATGCAAGTGTTATAATGCTATAATGCTTTAAGACATGCGCGGAATCTGCATGCCAGCAGGTCAATAACTTTTCACTAGCCATGCATGTCCACCATGTTTGTTTGTCCTTGGGAGGAAAGTAAGTTTAAGTTCTTTTACAAGCTTCCTAGATAGACATATGTAATGGTCTCACTGGTTTACAGGTACAATAATTTGAGTGCAATCTACTAAAACTGAAAGAACAAGTAAGAATAAAGTGGTGGTACAAGGGGAGCGCTGATTTAAGGAATTGTTTTGTTTAGAAATTCGACAATGACCCCCCCTCCCCCCCCAAAAAAATTGTAAGCTATAAGTTATCTATATAAACAAAGTGATAATGAACGTGTTAATATTGTAAACAACTCTCCAGCATTGTGTAATGATAAGTAGAGGACAGCGCATCTGCCATTACGTTGTGCCCTAATGTTACGCTGTGTCCCGCACTTATGAGTTGAGCGTGCGTGGTCACTACAGTCGTGCGGAGACACATTACTCAAGTGTCTGTGATACACACGTGTGTTTGTGTTGCAAGCGTTACACGCAGCGCTTCTGGCATATTATCTCAACATTAGCATCAAAGTTGAGCGTAATACCTAGGCGTTCAGCTATCTTATTTTCACCGGTGTCCCTCCTAGGTTTGCTGCTGATAGAAGAGCGAAAAGACATAGACGGATATTAATGTGGGGTCTTGGCGGTCGTAAAATTGATGCTGGAATAATATTATTCTCACCAAGTTCTCAATTAGAGAATTTTTAGTAAATATTATTTCATAATTTCTTTATTTGTAATCCAAAATGTTACTTTAATTTCCAAGTGTGCAATACAAAAATGTTAAGTCAGCTTTATGATGATATACGGTCAGAATTACGTCACTTACAAGTCCTTTAGCGCTCGTCGGAAATAAAGATGACACTATGGTTACACGTTGACGGAAAGTGAGTGCTAGCTGTTTGCCTCATTTCAAGCACCATTTTGCAAACTTCGTGCTCTTCCCGGTTAAAGCCATAACACACACACGCACAGAGAAAGACAAACAAAAGACGGACGAACGGACGGACGGACGGACGGACGGACGGACGGACGGACGGACGGACGGACGGACGGACGGACGGACGGACGGACGGACGGACGGACGGACAGACAGACAGACAGACAGACAGACAGACAGACAGACAGACAGACAGACAGACGGACGGACGGACGGACGGACGGACGGACGGACGGACGGACGGACGGACGGACGGACGGACGGACGGACGGACGGACGGACGGACGGACGGACGGACGGACGGACGGACGGACGGACGGACGGACGGACGGACGGACGGACGGACGGACGGACGGACGGACGGACGGACGGACGGACGGACGGACGGACGGACGGACGGACGGACGGACGGACGGACGGACGGACGGACGGACAGACAGACAGACAGACAGACAGACAGACAGACAGACAGACAGACAGACAGACAGACAGACAGACAGACAGACAGACAGACAGACAGACAGACAGACAGACAGACAGACAGACAGACAGACAGACAGACAGACAGACAGACAGACAGACAGACAGACAGACAGACAGACAGACAGACAGACAGACAGACAGACAGACAGACAGACAGACAGACAGACAGACAGACAGACAGACAGACAGACAGACAGACAGACAGACAGACAGACAGACAGACAGACAGACAGACAGACAGACAGACAGACAGACAGACAGACAGACAGACAGACAGACAGACAGACAGACAGACAGACAGACAGACAGACAGACAGACAGACAGACAGACAGACAGACAGACAGACAGACAGACAGACAGACGGACGGACGGACGGACGGACGGACGGACGGACGGACGGACGGACGGACGGACGGACGGACGGACGGACGGACACGCGAAGAAGTCGGGATGCACCAGTACTCCTATACGTAGTCTGAATTGAAATGTTCATGCTGTCCTTGGTTTTTAGAATGATAGTTGTTTCCTTGCTTTACCTTACATATTGTGACTAATGGTTTATTATTGCACTAGCTTTTGATTAGTATAACTGTAATAAAAAATATTGCTGTTCTTTTACTTTATTTAGCTCGGCCGGTTACCAGAGTCTAACCTCAGGTAACGACTGGGTAGACTTTCTGAAAGCTATGTGGAACAAATATAAGTGCTCCTACTACGGTGCTTTGGACGGAAACATTCGGGCGTTTAATAGCCTCGACAAGGCAGAGGCTGTATGGACACCGCTCACTGTAAGTCTGATTTTGTTCGCCGGCTTTTGATCTATTCATTAGAAATGATGATTTACGAAAGGTAATCAGAAGAGGAGATACATTTTCTAGGGTCAAAAGCCAGCCTCTGCAAAAACGAAAAAACTGATGGTGATAAATTTAGCAACACGTCAGCGTTTAAAGTGCTGGCACCTTAAGCGGAAGCTGAGCAGCGGTAAGCGCGAAGTATCCTCTTCAAATCGTTAGAGTGACAATGCATGTCACCGTATGTGACTGAAAATAATTTGGTTGTTTACGTTCGAAGCACGATGATTGAATTGCAGAGCGCATTTTGCATATGTAAAGCAATCTGCATCGCTCTAAGAATTATGGTATGTTCATTGGCCGACCGAAAACTTTTTCCAGCGATATCGAATTACCCCCTGTCGTGCGTCAGTTTCCCACTTTCATCACGCCACCCATTTCTCTGCCCTCATTTAAGGGCTCGTACCGTCTCTTGGTATCATATCTGTAACTTTAATACGTTATCTTACTAGCCATTAGATGGCCTGTCCGAATAACGTCGTCCTAAATTTGAACTCTAGCGCATCGGCTACCACAGTTTTCTAATCCAGATCGTTGTGTTCCTGGCCAGAAGGCTAGAAAATCGCGGCGCGTGGACAATTTATCGGCAACCAGAAGACACTGAATATGGAAAATCAGTTTTGCGGAAGCCCGCGAAGTGGAGGAAGGTTCATGAAAGGGAAAAATTGTCATCCACCCAGACTGCTAAGCAAGAAGCTACAAAGAAAACCCACGCACGGGTTTCTCAGAAATAAAGCTTAGTTGTTAAAGAAAATATCGCCTTAGTCCGGGGTTTAAGCCCGCGACCAACGCCTTGATACCCGGTGTCGATCCCGTCTAAGTATTCGTTCTGCACCAATGTTTTTGCCTCAAGGGCGATACTTCCTTTCTGACAAACCCTTATAGGTTTGATTTGTGGGGTTTTACTGCAATCTGGGTGGGTGACTGTCTTTTCTCTTCCAGTAACCTTCTAGTATATTTTCACATTGCGAGCTTCCGCATAACCGATATGCCATATTTTTCCGCTTGTGAATAATGTACCGGTAGAGTATTCATCAATATTTGCCTTTTATCAGTTCAGAACAGGTCAGCACGTTTCATCGTTTCCTATTATTCCCGCACAGCTAGCGTTTCTTTAATGAAGTCAAACCTTGGCCTTATTACTTTGCAGATTCGAAGAAAAATTTCCCATCTCTGCCTTTTTCAAAAAATCATTTACCAAAATAACTCGCTTAAACAAGACTTCATTTCAGAGCCTTCGTACATGTCGTCGCGTCTTCATCATCGATTTAAAGTGTTCATTTTCCTTTCTGTCGCACAAATGTTTTCTCTGATTCATTTCTGCCCAAAACCAGTGCCGAGTGCAACCACTTTCCTCCCTCCATCACCTGCATCAAGGAGGCATCATCTTTCAAGATTGCAATAACTGATTATGTTTTGAGTTTATCACCTACATACTAATAATTGTTTGAACGTGTTGTATTTTTTCTATTAATGTACCCCCCCCCCCCTCTGTAACGCCCTTCTGGGCCCTGAGGGTACTGTAAATAAATAATAAGTAAACGTTCACGTATGCTCTCGTTATTCCTTCACTACACAAGATCCCCATGAGTACTCGTAGTCCAACTCAATCGAAAGCCTTTTCGTAACCTATGATGTCAGATAAAGAGATTTGTTATAACCGGCAACTGTTGCAAAAACCTGACTGGTGGCGTGGCTGTGATTCATTGCTAAATAACCGTTCCGAAAGCCCGCCTACAGTGTGCGTTGATTGAAATAAAGCGTTATGTACTGCATATCTTCATGGATCATTGGTAGAATGCCGGAAGCAAGCTAATGGTTTAATTCAATTTGCTAACTTCTTTTTTTTATGATTTAGCATGATGTTAGTATTCTCTCAAATAACTGGGGCACATGAACTCATGAGGCATTGAGGTTGGAAGTTTTTCGAGTGCATTTTCCCCTTTATTTCCTATGAGATCATTTGCTACTTCATCTTACTCTGCTGCTTTTCCCCAGGACATATCTTGCAAAGCTCTTGTAACATCACCGCCACGTAGTTACACATGGTGCTTCTGTATCGTCAGTACATCTGATCAAGGTTACATGGTTGCCCTGGACAGTGAACAATTCTGTGCAGAATTTATGTGCTGTATTTATTGCATTTTGAACAGTACTGATGATACTGCCCTGCTCATCTTTCATTACAAACATCTTGTTCCTTCCATTGGAAAGTTTCCTTCTTAATAATTTTATGCCGCTGCAGTTTTGTGCTCCTTACACAATGCTTACAATGCCACATCTTGTTTTCTTGTTTTATGCTGTGACAATCCAGCAAACTCTGGTTAGGATAGAACGAAAGGTCTCTCATTTATTTGTTCATTGATCAGTCTTGTGGCGTTTCTGTATTACTAATCAATGAGATATTAAATACTGCGATCATTTAGCATGACGAGTGCTACGAAAAGCAAGTGGCATTTGGGACCATTTGGTACTCATACATTCCAACTGGGTGTGCCTGGGAAACTCCTTGACATTTTGACGTTTCGTTTATTGCGGGTTTCCACCCAGGTCTTACGCATGGAATTGGTGAAGATAGCTGGAGCAAAAGATCACTATGCCGTAGTGCTTGGTGTGACAAGTACGGATATGGATCCTTTCGTAAAGAAGGTGGCCGACCATTTGAAAGAGTAAGTTCACGCCCTTTCTCTCCGTTCTATGGATGTTGGGCACCTCTCGAAACAGAAGAGTGCTCATTTGGGTTGGTTTGGGTGCGGTATAGTCTGTGTTTCTCTCCTTGTACTGTTGTTTAAATCAACGCTGTAGTCTGTGTCCCTCTTCTTGAGCTGTTGTTCAGCGCTGTTTACTGCTCGCTCTCGAACCAACATACGCGAACTGACTCCAGCGAGCTGTGCTCGTATGACGGGTTTCGTGAAACTCCTTGTTTTGTTCACGATTAGCTGGCATGCAGCGTACTGCAGTTTTATCAGAATCAAAGTCACGAACCATCTCACGTCCTGGACGCCCTCTCGACAAAGCGAGCGCCGGATACATGGCCCTTACTACCGTTCCCTAGAGTACCACGTGAAAGAAACAAGCCTTTTGTGCACCTGTGGTCACATATCTATCGTGCCTGAGGACAGCCGTCCGAGATGAGTGAATAAATAAATAAATAAATAAATAAATAAATAAATAAATAAATAAATAAATAAATAAATAAATAGAAAAGCAAAGCATCACGCGTACTGATAAAGCAGAACAAGTACACCTGTGCGCCTATTTTTTATCAATACACACACTGTTCCGTCCAAGGGCAGATGGTTCACTACCGGAATTTTAGCCTAATGAATCTCGCGGATAACACGTTGTAAACTTTAAGAAGCTCCTTTGTAGTAAAGTGACTTGAGGACCAGCAGATTGCCAGACGACGAATTCGAGTGTGCCAAATGGTTCGTTCAAGGTCGAACGCGTATACCACGGGGCAACCCTCATAAAAGGAACTAAACAAGTCTGATGTTTTGTTGGAAGTGGCGCTACGCGTGTTTAAGGAAGAATTTACGAAATTAGTGCATTCTTCCTCTCGGGATAAACGTGCTATCCCTCGCACGATACAACGCATTCAGAAAGATTTACGGGCTAATGCCGGTAAATCACGGTTAGCATTGCTGCAGTGCTAAGCTAGACGAAGACACAAACCCACCGAACGGACACTAGAAATCGACATGATTTACTGGACCAGTGATTACGTGCATGAAAGGCGCACTGGCGTCAAAGATCAAGAGCACATGTCATATAATGCCAACGTCCCTTCGTGCGCGTGCACGATTTGCACGATATTGCGACAGAAGGTATGGGAATGCAGTTGCCGGATTTTTCTATGCCAAAATACTCGGGTCGGCACTTTAAGCACACCTGTGCTGAGAGACTTACAATTGCAAATGCCACTTTGACAGCTCTCGGCGACTCGGTCATTGTGCAGCGTTTAACACTGGGCTGACTGGAGGGCTCTTGATTTACGTTGATTTGTGGGATTTACTTCAGTTGATTTTTCTTGACCGGGACCTATACTTTCGCTGACGTGAACAGTTTCATTTCTTCATGGTCCAAGCCGCGCTGCAGTTGCTCGCGTCTTGAAATAGGCGTATATGATAGGTACAAATAAATATTTGTGGCGCTTTCGAAAAATTGAGGCTTCATACAGTAATTATAGGGTCGACAGGCACATAGAAAAAGTAAAAAAAAAATTATATAAACGGCCCACAAAATGTTTGTGTAAGTACACCTAACGGCTGCTGTATTTCATAAGCAACCCTTACATTGGAAACTTGAATAAGCGCATGTGATATATGCGTGCCTGTTTTCAAAGATATCACTCTTCTTCCCTGTTCACAAGTACGTGCATACGTGCTAATATTTCCGCGGCCGTGAACTTCACAGTGACACCTGCTTAGTCCCCATGTAATCTTTCTTGTGTTTTGTTAGCGAGAAAGGCCCTTGTGGGTTTGTTAATGAGCAGCTGCATGCAAGGTGTTTGCTCTAAACGATTGTGGGCGTTGTTATGAGAAAAAGGAACCAGAATGGGCAACCGCATACTATAGCAACTGTGTTTGAATGAGGCGTGCATGTTTTCAATTAGCATTTAATATCTCTAGCGAAGCATGTTCGCAAAGTGGCCTAGACTAATGTGACGTGGTATAAACAACTAGTAAGTTATAATATAGCTTCGAGCATTTACCGCACCGAGCCTCCGTAAGGTAGGCAGGCTATGCTGTTGATTATTTAACATATATATCTTAAGTGACGCTAACAATGTCTCTAAGAAAATAAGAAAAATAAAAATAAACATTTGGTCAGCGCTGGCGAGCTGTAGTAAGCGACTCCTACTGTGGGGAAAAGCGCTTTGAAAAGAGACACAGCAAGGCTCCCCAGGTAAACTAACGGGAGCGCTTCTAACAATCGATGTCCACTTTTGTGCCCAAATATATACTCACCATCGCACAGCCATGTGACGCCTCCTATTTACCTCACTGTTAAAAGAAGGAACACCTTTTCCCGTGCAATTGAACTCTGTGGTTTTACGTGCCAAAACCTCGATTCTATTATGAAACGAGCCGTAGTGGAGGACTGCGGGTTATTTCTGGTCACCAGGGGATCGTTAACGTCTGGGCAGTGCCTGAATGAAGGACTTCTAGAACACAGGAGGAAGCTGGGGGGAATGACCGTGATGACAATCTTTCTGTACATTGTCATGACTGTGGAATACACAATAAGAAACCGTGTAAATGCTTGTTCAACATATGTAGGATAGTAGCCAAAAATAAAAATCTGGATGTTAGGGACATACGTGAAGCAGATTGCATTAGGAAGGCGGGTGTGTCGTGTGTCAGCGCACCTTCTGTTTTTCTGTCGTCCAAAGATACTAAGTTTCTGAGCACGCCTACTTGATGTCGGCATTTCGCTCTTGTGACGTCATGAAAGAAAGTGTTCGAATGATTCAATTTTGTAAGCACGTGACCTGCTGGAAGTAAGCGCTTGTGTTTGTCTTCTCCTCACGTTGTCCTTGTGTGCGCTTGGCCGTGATCTGACAGTTAACGTGCCTGCAATGCACGGGACGTCATTTTCCGTTAACAAAACCGGTGGTGTGCTGACACATTTCGCTCCATCGCTGATGGTGGCTTTCGCCTGTTTTATTTTCCGCGTGCATCTTACTTTATGGTAGCTGATTATGTGGCGGCTTGAAGGCAGCGGTGAGCAACCACAGTCATTGCAACGTGCTCACAGATGCCCGTCTGCGTAATGTGCAAGGGTCTTTTTTTATTGGTGCTCTATTAATCGGTATTTTACATCTCGGCCTGTCTTGCGGATTTAGTTTCTGCCACAGGACAGTGATATACGCAATGAAACGCTGAGGTCGAGAGAAAGAGAGAAAAAGAAAGCATTTTAAAAGCGCATATACGCAAGAATATACGTCGGGAACGCGAAGAACACGTTTGCACGTCCAACGAGAGAAAGAGAGAACTGGGTTTAGCGTCCCTATAGGACGTGTCGGTACTTAAAAAATTCCAATTAGCGCGTCTGTGTTAATGAACACTTGAAGGAGCATTTTATTGACATATAGATGCAAGCATATTCCATTTTTCCATCCAAGTATATCCCAGTGCGACACACAGATCGCGTTCACACGAATTCGACACTATAGCGTATCGAATGTCTTATGACACCGCGGCAGCAACATGCTACAGCGTTTATATGTGGCGTATTATCATTCGTTTTATACAAGCCGGAACCAGTTCCTAAAGAATGCGTTTCATATCTTCCATCTCGGTTTATACAGTATACAAGGTGTGCCACGTAGCTTGAGCCAAGAATTTAGACATGAAATGCCCGTCGGCAGCGAATTGAATTGAACGCATACTATTCGCAATAGCCAATAGTAACTCAGACAATTATTTGTTTTCCCATAACCCAATAATTATTAAAGTTTAATTAACCCATATGTTAATTATTGGCTGAAGACCCCAAGTATGATACGTAGATTTGTAGAGCACCTTCAGAAACCACCGGTCGAGTTGTTTCCGTTACGATACGTCGCACGTAGTCATTTTCTTCCGGATTGCGAGGAAAGCCCGCGAAATATGAAAAAAACCCCGTGACGGAGCGCTTGCGCAGTGGCATCGTGCTGTTCTCAAGCGTGCGTTCGGTGAAGAAGGTCGGCTCCCGTCGGATGACTGCACAAAAGCATGCTGCTGGCCGAGCGCTGCCGATGAGATAAAGAATGCTCTGCCACTTCCTCGTCGCCACTCACGATGTAGCCGACCTTGTTCACCGAACGCGCGCTTGAAAACAGCGCAATACTACGCGCAAATACTCCGTCATGTGGCTTTTTTCATGTTTCGCGTGCTTCCTTTGAAGTCCAGAAAAAAGAATTACGTGAGGCGTACTGTGAAGGAACCAACTCGATCGGTGGTTTCTTGAGGCGTTCTACAAACCTGCGTGTCATTTAGGGTCCTCAGTCAATAAATAAAAAGTTGGGTAATTAAACCTAATTAATTACTGAGGTATGGAGAAAAACAAAAATGTCCGAGTTACTATAGGCTATTGCTAAGAGTAAGCGTTCGGTTCAATTCGCTTCCGACGCACCTTTCATTTTTAAATACTTGGCTCAAGTTTTGTGGGACACCCTGTATATACGCACCACGTGAGTCTTCATATCGTGCGTCAACCCACCCTCTCCTTGCAAATTGATGCGATTCGTCTTTTTTGTGTGGTACCACCAGTTATGTGGACGCGATGTGCTCATACGCGATGAGATGCGGTGCCCTCCCATTCGTGCAAGCGCGTCTCTAGTGAGCTTGTCGCTCTTCCTGTGTCCTAGTTCCGTACGCCTGTCTTCATCGTGTGCCCCTATTTCCTATCAACTTGCTCTGCATTTTACCGCACTTTTCATCAAAGACGGTTCCTGTCGACAAAAGAGGGGAAAAAAAAGAAAGAAACAAACAAAGAATGCGAGACAGAAAAAAAGAATGCTTGCTTCCGGAAGCATGAGATACCGTGTCGTAAACCGTGTCCTTGGTTGCAGTGTCAACGGGCCCACTCATTTCGTAATCATCAGCCACACCTCGTACTCAAGCTTCGCCCTTCCACCATACAACAACACAGCAGCGCACCGCAATTGCTACATCTTGCCACCATCGATGTACGCTTTTCAGGACGCATTCAACTGGACCTTTTTTTCGACAATGGTGAGCATGGGCTTAATCAGGTCTTTTGTTTCCACTATGCGAAGAACTTACTTATGTCGCTGAGTGTCCACGTAGCTGGAGCACAAACACGTTTCATTGCAATACACGCGTTTACTGGTCTTCATAGCGCGCACGAAAATCTCAAAAAGCCATTCCTCCACGCACTGCAAAAATGCCCGCGCCCACCGATAAAGCGAGGGCTCGCGAAAATGTTTTGAATCACATATCAGTGGTAAGCAAGTTGGTGGGCCTGTCTGTTGCGCTGCAGATCATCGAGACGACACTGCTGATTCACCACTTTAAATAGTGTATCTGTGTTACACCCGCATTAGTGAACTTGTTACCTATGCACTTTTTGTACATTGTTGTACAAGCCGTTTGAGAAAAATAAAAGAAAGAGGAGAAGAAACACTATTATCAAGACGGTGGCTTATTGAATGCTACTGTAGATAATTCATATTACAAGTCATGTTTGTCCAGGTTAGGCGAAAATATATGTATAAAAACATATAGAAAAAAGAGAGCAGACAGCAATTCTACCGGCTTCGAAGTCGTGGTGCTTTAAGCAGCGATCTCCCACACTAAAGACCAGCATCTTATTTGTTGGTTCGTGCTGGTCTCCTGATTTCTTTTTCCTTGTAGCAATTGCGTTTCACCAGTAGAGGGAACCGGACATGTACTCAGCACTATAGGTTTGTTTGTGAGGGTGGAAGGACGCAGTCTTATAAAAATATAAATAATTTCTATTATGAATATTCATTGCAATATTTCAAGGGTATAACGATAAATGGTGACAGCACAGAAAGAATCGCGTGGATTAGATAAGTCCTGACCTTTTCTTCTGTGGTGTACGCGGCTTTCTTTCTGTATTATAGAGTAATGCATGCTGAGGAATTAGACATGCGCTCATGGACAGACCAGCGCGTTCTGAATAGGCTATATTTATTTAATTAAAACGCATGGAATAGTAGAATCCTTCAGTCACAGTTGTTTGTCCAAGACCTTAAGGTTATACATTTTGTTTTTTGCGGGTGGTCCAGTATACTACTATATAAGTATGTATGTTTCAGGTAATGATGAGTGCATAGTGTTTTTTTTTTATTTGCGTAAGATAGGAATATGTTTTCTTTCCATCGTTCAGCAGGACAACATCCGAGCACGTAGCTGCCCGACATGACTGCAGGGTTGCGCTTGAGAAGTCCTTCAAAAATGACGTCTTCTTGCATCACTTTAAAGAGAACAGCGTTCTTTGCTTCTTTGACGCGCCTTCGTGATTAGCGGTACTCGGTGGGTTGTGGGCGGTGATCTGTGGTTGGTGTGGTTAGTAGTCGATGGTCGAGCTTGCGATACAATGACGCCGAGGGGAGGGCCGCGTGCTTTCGTGCAACTGGGATGAATACACCTCCTCCCCCCCTTCCGCCCCCCTCCTCCCCCCATGTGGAAGGTGGGAGGTTGTCGTACGTGAGCTCTTCACACAAGAGAGTTGCTAGAAGAGCAGGGAAGGAGATGAATGGGAAGGGGCTTTAGGGGGCGGTCGCTCGTTGGTTCATTAGCTTGTTCATTCGTTAGTTCGTTTGTTCCTTCGTTCTTTCGTTTGTTCGCTCGCTCATATGACCACTTTTTCTATATGTTCGTTTGGGCTATTCGCACACTTCGGCAATCACCGTGAAGGTTTTCTGCACAATTTTTATAAATTCAGGTTTGGTGTAAATTAATATTTAGACATGTGCTGATGAATCGGTTGCGGTGTTAGATTGTGTTTAAGGCACGATGACTCGTTTTGAAGGCCCACCTGGGATCTTCGAATAGGTTGAGGCGAAAACTCCTGTTATTCCTTGTTTCCGTGGTAAAATGAAACAGAGCCACCTATGAGATTTGAGCGATTTCCTTTTCTCTGCACATCTGCGAAACTACCAAGTATAGGACACTTGGTGCCTTGGAATACTGTGAGCTACTATGTAAATTACATGGCACTGCAGCTGCGATGTCGTTGTTGGTAATACGTTGCCAATGCGTTCGGTGTTGTTGTCCTTCAGCAACGTTATCTTTGGCACATCCGCTATTCTGGGTATGGGCAGGGTGCAATGTATGAGGTTTATCATCGTCATTGTCGTCATTACGTTATTTTCACAAGCATTGCAACGAAGGATTTTACTATCCCGTCACTTTGTCAAAAGCAATTTTTATGCCATTCACGTATTGTACATTCTTCTGTAGTATTGCTAGTTCTGGCCTCCGAAATAAATGAACAGACGCCACTGTTCGCTGAGTCTGTGTGGAGCACGAAAACTTGCATTCACTGCCCAGCTCTAGCAAGATTTAATGTAGATGCTGAATTTATACGTATGCCTGTCTGATGTTTAGATATTTTTTATGAGATGTACTGATTTTGAATTCCCATCTGTGCTGCTTCGATGTACGGCTTCCCATATAATAAAGAAAAAAAGAAGGTGTACTTTTGCTTAGTGGTTAGCGCGATAGACTTTCCAAATCGATATTGATACCCCATCATGCCTTCAAATCTAAAGCTGGTACAGCACAACATATAAAGGAAGAAACAAGCCGAGCCGGCCAGATGAAACAACAGAGCGCTCCGTTCTTTCATCGGGGCGGCTGTGTGCTTTCATCTGGCCGGCTGGGCTTGTTTCTTCCTTTCTATGTTGCACTGTACCAGTTTTAGAATACAATACCAACTCGCCTAATCCTCAACCCTAGTTGTCTTCAAATCTGCATGGAGGCGTTCGTGGATTTCTTTTTTCTTTTCAATGTGGAAATGGTGTAGCCGGCAATGACGCAGTGGCCTACGATGAAAAACATCATCGATCGGTGCCGTGAATGAATACAACCATCGTATTCAGCGTAACTAATTGGACGAATGGTCAAGGCACACCTTGCTTTGAGCTCTGAACTGCTCTTGCAATAAAAAAAACATAAAAGATAAAAACCTGAAACGGCGTCTCGTCTTCCAGCATCAATAGCAACGACATTCACAACGAACATGAATGCTTACAAGTGCTGTGCGGCAAGCCTACCATGGCAGCGTGAAGGCATGTATGTTGCACTTACTCGATGGTTGTGACATTGCCTTACATAACGCCTACATGAGCTGCTGAATAAGACTACCTTATGAGGTTAAATTAGGAACCGTTTTAAAGCCTTTGTGAGAAACACACGAAGCCCTTAGACGTTACCGACGGATTCTCCGGTGCTTCCGACACCCTCTCCCTCATATTGTTGCTCTGGTATACACAGATGCCAATCGATGTCTTTGAGCTCGCTAGGGCCCAAGGAAAGCTTTGCTCCCGAAAGATTTCTGCATTGAAAGCCCTGAATTCAATAGCACAAGGCCGTTTGTCCCGAAGAACAATTCGTCATTGGTGCGCCTGTTTTAGTATCTTTATTGTGTTGTGAAGATCCACTGTAGTGTATAGCAACTGCTTTGAGGACTACGTGTCTGATCTAGAGGCCGGTTTCAACTTGGCAATCAGACATTTCTCCTCTACACGATGCGTGCGTGACATACTTTTTTTTTCAGTTTCACTCGAGAGACGAAGCATCAGTTGTAACAGCAAATTATTAGACAACCATACGAAGCAAGGATAGTACTTTTATCGGCCACATAAACTTGTAGATATTCGCCTACTAACTAAATAAACAAGCATGGTGTCACGAGCTCACAGATCAACATAGACACATCTCACTCGATGATCGCGGACACTCGTTATCGAAACACTGGCGTGAATGTGAAGAGCGGCAGCAGGAGCGATCACATGCTCCTTCGTGCTGCCTTGCAACACGATGACAGCTTCGAGAGACAACGCAACAACTGAACGAAATAAATACCAACTGCCGTCAAAGTCTCGTATTACATATTTCGAAGCTAACACTCTCAGAATTACTGCCAGTCGTAATTGATGCACAGCTCTCAACCAAGGCATTTTTCATCGCATCTGTAGTTCGAGCTCTCTCTGTGTGTGTAATAACGTTTTTATACAAATAATGCTAACGTAGTGTTATCCATGCCAAAAACAAGTACCAAGAAAGGCATTAAGTTTTTGCAGCGATGCTTGAGGGGACTGAATGCCTGTGTCTTTACTCCCACAGACAGATTCATCCAAGCTTCTTGGGTATCTTCGAAACACGAGTGTAAATGTTATGATTTTTATCGCCGTCTCTGTGACTCTTAAGGGCCGTTGGTTCACGGCTAATGCTTACTCAGCACACAACCCCAAGCTTCTGGATGGATGCGATGGCTTAGACAAGGTTGAAGACATGCCACCATACTCAGTGAGTATTTACGTTTGCCCTTTTACAAAGCTTGCTTCCAGGCGAGCCATTGAATAAACTAATTTTTCATACATCGATGGTCGCGTCTTACGGAGGTAGCATGGCTCAGTTTTGAGGTGGCTTGTTATACGTTACGGTTTGTTATAGTTTTTTTTGAGGCACCTTGTTAGGGCCGTAATATGGGGCCCGAAGTGAAAGGCCTGCCTATTCTACCTTGATGCAGGCATAGCCATACTTCCTTCGACCTTCCATAAGCACTTGCAGTGCCTCGATGAACATCTCACATGCCTCTCTGCTGCTGGTCTTCAGCTGAATACACAAAAGTGCCATTTCGTCAGTAAAAAAACATTAAAGTGCTCGGCTACTTTGTCAATAAGGCCAGCATTCGACCTAACAGTGATAAGATTACCGCCATCTTCCGCTTCCCAGGCCTCAATTCACCAAGGACTTGCGTAGCTTCTTTGGTTTAGCTTCGTACTTCCATCACTTCATATGTAGCGTTGCCGCTACAGCTCCATCAACTCCTTCCTTCTGGAATTCTTTAACTATGATTTGATGAATGCAAAGTGCGGGTGTTTCCAATTGGTCCGCTTCTCCCTGCTTAGCTTGCCGTGGCGTGAAACGAAGCGTTAAATATTCTGTCAGAACATATGCATAGCAAACAGTAGATTTGGTCCAGCTATTCCTTATAAGTGCCGAAAGAAATCGGCAACGTTATACTGCCACGCAAAGTTTTGAAGATACGCTATGAAGTCAACTATCGCATACAGCTCCGAGTATTTTTCCTCTAAGAACATTTCTACTTTTACCGCTTTTTCATATCTCATCATGTCATCTTGAGACATATGAATGTTTAGCCTAGGTGCGGGGCGGTGACCTTTTGTAGACAGCCGCCTAAACCACCACACGTATGGAGCACGCTGAAGTCGTTGTCATAACGTCCCTCTGCACGTTCCTAATTACTCACCTGTAGTACCACAGCTAAATATGCGCAGCCACCGATGTTTCCAAATCCGGGTGCGTATTCAAAAGGACCACTTACGCTACAAGTACTGGTAAGGAATATTCCAGCCATTGACATAGTATTAGCGAAGCCATGTTACGACAAGGAGCGTTTAGGAGTGAAAAGCACTCTGAATTTGGCCCATCAATTTTGTTTTCTAGAGGATCATCGCACTACTCCATTTTATACTTGAATTTGTGACGCACTTTGAAAATTTGTGAAAAAGGTTTCCTTTCCTGCTTACTATGCTCACGAAGAGACGCGGTTATAAAAGCGCGATGTCTTGGGTGAAAAGGAGGACAATCTCTGAGTGGCCTGGATGCTCGAATTCTTCGTCAGCCATACTGGATGAAGCTCTCTGCGTATAACATGTAAAAACACCGTATCGTTGTTTACTGCATTGCTGTTACACCAAAATTTCCTGTAGACTGCGAGTTTGCGTGATGACAAGAAACTCAGGTGATTTCGAATAATTTCAGCGCTTCATTTCCACGTCTTCCTTAATTTTGTGTACCATTGTCATGAAGAGTTCCTGCTCTGACCCTGTCTGTTGTTCCTCGTGGTGCCAGTGGGCGTTCATACCTGGACGCTAAATGAACGACGAACTTCATCTGAGCGCGAATGTAAGGGCTGCGATGTCCCGCCAACGCATTTTCTTGCGTAGAAGTAATCGGCACGTGCTATTCTACGAATTTTCGCCGCTCGTTTATGCAGGAAATATACACCGTGGCGTTAATTTCTTACCTCATCTTCACTATGTCTTAAATAGCGGGCAAGAATAAATCGTATTTTATCGTGTAATTAGCGCAATAAGTACCTGGAGTTTCAATCGCTGTTGTATGTCTTCCATGGGAAGAATTTGCGGTGCCTCATCTATTTTATTCTGCCTTCTAGCTAACTCGTAACCTGATTTTCTGGCACTAGGAAAATCGAACTATTTTAGAAGATCAATTCAATTATTTCGTTCATCTTTACAATCTCTTCTGCATGGCTTTTTGCCCGCACACTGCTTTATGTGCGTTTGCTGGCAATCTTTGTAGTTGCAGTAAGGTGAGTTACTGCGCTATAAACACACGGACAACAAGAGTAGAAGTGGACAGGGCGCGCAGGGTCCTGTCCACTTCTGCTCCCGTTGTCCGCGTGCTTACAGCGCAGTCACCCACGTTATTAGAAAATGAACTCATACCAACTGGCCCAACTTGCCGCTCTACTGCAATATTCGTACTATGCGAAAATAAAGGAACGGAAACGCCAGTCATAACTTGGCAACACGGCAGTTATGCAGTCATCGCCGGTTTAGATGAATTTACGCGAAGAACACAAAAACCTAAATGAATTAACTTCGGAGATACTTTTCAACATTCATTGATGCTCATGAAGAACGCCAGTAAGTTCGAAAAAATAACGTGCGCACTGATTATAATGTGGATCATAGAACGATGTATCCCGATACTTGCTATTTATGTGCAATATTTTTGCACTGTTTTTGGTCAACCGAAGGTCTGCCAGGCACAAGGTACAGGCCTGTCCTCTTACAAGAACTCACCTACCTATAAATCAGTCTTCCTCGTCAACTCCTCTAAGGTTTTCACTTTTGAAGCGGAGAGTACACTGAGAGAGAAGGTGAGTGGAAAGTTAACGCCTAAATTTTTGTGTCCAGTAATGCGGCACATCGTTGGCTTGCATCATCATTTGGGGGGGGGGGGGGGGGGGGCGTGGAAATTGGTAGAATCGGTCGAAGAAGAATGTCATTAAATATCCACTGCAGCGCAACGTTTCTTTTGTGCACTCAAGCTAGATGATAAAATCAACTTATAAGAAATTCTCTGACGGAGGGTCATGTATGGATTTATTCCGGAAACATTTGTGACCTCGGTCACCCTTTGTGTGGTCATTTGTACGCACTGTGAATATGTGGTATGGAAGCCTTTAGAAAGACTGGTATAAGAGAAGGTGCCTTCATCCACTCGATCCATTTCAATGGTGTAATCAATAGGACTCCCTGTTGGGCTATGGTAGAGATGGCGATAGCGGCGGCGAGAAACGAAATATGTACATCGTGAAAAAACGCTAAAGAAAGAAAAGAAAAAAAAAATGTCGCTCGTTTTTGCATTATCGCTGTCTTGCGGTTTCGCCAGTTTGAACGCGTGCTGTAAAGGTGAATTTTGATGGGAATAAAAATTCACCCCGAACTAGGAATAAAATCATAAGCACCGTGGCAGCTGTAGTAAATACAACGCAATAAGAACTACGCAAACTAACAACGTAAAATAAGTTCCTAAGGTAATTTCGAAGTACAGAAAAAGCAATTTCCACGTATCAGACATTTAGAATGCGTAATGACTGTACGTACAAGAGGACGAAAAAGCATGCTAGTGACATGCAGCGGCAGAAGGAACAGAGCTTTATGTACCAGATCCCTGGACGAAAGTTTGGTAACAGAGGCCGTATGTTAGGACAGCAGCGGTCTTAACGCTGTGGTTGCTGGAGTTTCACTAACTACGTTTGATTACTGGGCGTTAGCAAGTGTAACAGTAAATTAAGTTTGCACTAAATACTGTCGTAAGATAACACACCAGGGGCCCCGTGCACAAACCTTTATGTTCGTAAGTGCTTTTTGCCATTGGCCGGCCGCCTTCACCGATCGTATGCACAAGATGAAGATTGGCTGGATTTTTCTTTACAAAAACGTTTAGCCTAAGAGCGTTTTCGAATACGGAGCCATTGTGAGTAGTAATAAAATATAAGAACGGTTGAAAAGAGCAGCTGTAGCAGCTGGGCTCTTTAACGCGAAGCTGATGAGCATCTGGATGCAGCGATTCCGTTTCTCACGGCGTTCGGATAACTGAAAACTGCACGAAAATTTCAACTGGAACTAGAGCCGGCAGCGCTGCATATGACCTGTGTAATGGACACGCATGATTGTCATCGGCGCGATAACAACGTGCACAAGCCCGCGCTGCCGAATTTAGTTCAACTGTCACGAGCGCCGAACACCAGAAAATTAAGAGGCAACCCCAGAACAAGTATGCCGTAGTGCTGACTCGGATTACGTATGGTGTTGTGAACTGGGCTGGATATATAATCTTATCGCACGAAGGTACAGTCGCGGACAGAATAAAATGGACCACGGGATCTCCGAAAACGTTCAATTCCCGCGCAGCCTGTAGCAGTAACCAGTAAAACTGCCCACGAAAACGTTGTTAGCATATTCTAGTCGAGGTCCAAAAAGCAAATACCAGATTGCGTTGTGAGGTTGCGGAGATATTCAGCTTTTTCTTAGATCTCATGGTCCATAATATTCTGTCCGCGACTGTACATACACAGCTTTACCTGTCCTTATGCGTTCTTTTCTGAAATACGCGTAACGCTCAAGCCAATTGCTCCACGGCTGTAAAGTCACTTTTATTACTCACCTGCTCGGACACTGGACGAGCACAAAACATTTCGGTGGGTGCGCAACATGCTGCATTATCTCGTTTTACAGTGTTGCAAAGTGGCCCAAATTATTTAAAGGGCGTTCGATAGTTTCAGCGATAAATGTGACAACGTCAGCAGAATTTAGCGAGAATTCAGCAAAATGTTTGCCCCTCTTTAGTGACACTCTCGAGATAAAAATTTTGCAACACTGCTTATATGCACACTTGTTTTAACTAGTAATCTACAGTTTTCGTTTCTCACCTCGTTTTCTACCGCGTTCATGTTGGAGCTGTCATCTAGGAGTTCGTACGGCTGTAACGGTGAAACCCGCTGGTGCGTTGCTGCAATGCCGCCTGCATGGGAGCCGTTACCAAGCACAGCCAGCCAAGGCCTCGCTTGAAAGCCACCTGCGGGGGAACCGCACCTGCCGTTAAAAGCAGAACAACTAGCTAACGCAGCAGCAACTGCTACTGCGTTCGAGTGAGGCTGTGAGCCCGCGAACAGACCCCCAGTACTTCCGAAGGGCGCGAAAACTCGCCTACACAGCTTCGCTGCTTTTGATGTTAGTTGCCAGATTTCTTGTGGATCTGTGAAGGAACTTGCCTTTATTTACCCTAAGAAAAAGAAATACATCAACACCATATCGTGCTGCAGTCTTCTTCAAACGATGTGATAAAGTGTGCAATTACGGTGCACGTACTCCCTTTTTTCTGTGTAGCAGAAGACTCAGTAGCGTGCCTCGTGAAACCTTAATTTCTTAGGAAACCTTTCTGAAGTGCTCTCAAGGAATATGCGGAGAAATATTGCGGACCTCAAGTTGTCAACGCGCTTAAGAAAGCTGAATTCTGCGGTATGAAAGGAATATATTGATAATGATAACGAAGAAAGGCAAGGCGCAACTAAAAGATATTTCAAAAATTTGGAATGTCTTGATCGTAAACTCAACACAGGTTTAACAGATTATGGGGAATATAACCACACACATGCCGTTGTTTCAAGCGCAAGGTGAAGTTTGGAAAGGAAAGGACCTCTTGTCTCTCCCCTAAATATTTACGAGACCATGGCCATACATCTGCATAACACTGGCATGATCGACAATGGTTAAATATTTGTACACATAAAGAAGCAATTTGATAGGCAAGCGTTTAAATCACACCACACGTGTTGTCCTTTGGCCTTCTTGGTTTCGGATAGTGGTAGAAAGGTGTTGTAAAAACGGGGGGGGGGGGGGGGGTGAAACGGCAGAACACAACACATGCGCTCAGGCTTCTGTTGTGTCCGCACTAGCCTGATCCCTTTACCACACGAGAGGGGAATCTCATAAATGACAGTTTGCTTGCCGTGAAGTTAATGTGTTTAGCAAAGTGTCTTAAGAAGGATGTTTTTTAGCGATGTGGTTTATATGTTACGATTACTATGAACAGCACCACGTACCCAATGTCACATACCTTTTGGCCCAAGTTTACTGGAAGGAGGTTCATTGAGGAGTGGCACATACCTAACATGGTTGACCATAGCTGCGGGACTGGGTAGGTACCCATGTTCAATGAAACTCTTTGACGTCTACTTGGAGCACTGAACATGTGGTCTGTGCTGATCTTCAATGAACCTTTTTGATGCCACTTTGAGTAACTACGTATGTGCCACTCAGAATGTGCCGTTTTACAATAACGACAAAAAAAAAGATCCTGTATGTTTTTACGATGCTGGGCTGAATTGAACCCGAGTCACAAGCATTACTTTTTAAAGACAGCTACCCGACGCTTTAGGAGGCTCCGCCCAGTAAGTGCACTGCTTATGTGCCGCCTTTTAATAAACGTCCATCAAGTGAATGCTTTAGCGAGCTGCGCCATGGATGCACTGGATATATGCCGCTCTTCAATGAACTTGTCGCCAACTTAGGTCAGTGTGTATGTGGCAAGTTGGTGTGCGCAAGTGAGGAGACAATTCTCGGCGTTCGGACGCCCGGGCGCACCGCACTTCCTACTCTTGGAGGCCGCTCGTAGACATTAAAGGGCCACTCGATCGCACGACGTTTCAAAAAAAAAATAATAATAATAAGTGACAGAGGAGCTCGGTAGCCCCATGACGCCTTTCTCAGCATTTACATGCACCGGGCCGCCATGCATTTCGGAGGCCTGACGCCGGTTTCGCAGTGGTGCTTCTAGATGCGGCCGAGTGCTCTTAGGAAAGCGTGAAATAGGAGTCCCGCTGCAGTACAAGCCTCGCACATCACTCGTTTCAACGGTGGCAATATGCAGTTGTCGTTACATTGATTCCATGCTAAACGCATCAATGTCGACAGTCATCGTGAGATGGAATGTGCAGAATTTTTTTTTTTCGCACAGCAGGACTTGCTGTCTTGCAGAGAGGATTTTCGAGACCAATTGTGCGATGCCTGTCCTTGTAGCAGGAATTGAGGGGAATGTGAATTTTAGCTATAGAACAGAATTTAGTCAGTCACAAGATATATTTTATAGAAATACAACAGTTCGTCGCAAAACAAAGAGAAACGGCCGGCAATCCCCGCACCTCTCCGCCCCACCTCCTCCCCCCCGAAAACAAAAAAGGAAATTATATAAGCAAGTGTAATTTTAACTAGCATGGAAGTTTATTGGAAACTGTTGTCACGCGGAAAGAATGTTTATGCGGTTATAGTGTTATATAACTCAATGTTATATAACCGAAAGAATGTTATATTGCGTATTGTAGCCCGTGCGCCTCGTTTTCTTTCTCTGTACAATATCCAGATTTGTGATTTCAAGAACGGTCTTAAAACGGCCAAGTTTGGGCTCGCCGTCTACGACATCGATGCTGACAGCGAGGCTAACCCGTGTCCCCAGGTATTGTACACCGGACAGTACAAGAGGCTGATGCTGCTGCAGAACATCCACAACTTTATCGAGAACTTCACCAACGTGGCGGAATGCAAGCTCGTCACCTAGTCGGCATTTAAGGACTCAACGCTATGTGGCCCACAATTGCCGGCCCAGTGGGACATCTTCATGGGCCAAGGCGCCTGTCGTAGATGGAGAGTTTCTTGAACCTACGAGTGTGGCTGTGCTACTGTGAAGTGACTTTGCAGTGCTTTTCTTGTTTTATGCATGATTTTGTTTCAAACCACCAAATATTATAGTTCGAGCATAGCATAATCGAGCCTCTTGCTGCATAACTTGAGAAAGGAGACTTTAACATAACTGTAAATTGACAAGTTGCATATTGATTCATCGTACACGTGAGGATAGAAATTTTGACTTGACCATATGATGTTACATGTTTACCGCCGTTCACTGAATCTTGTTCCTTGCGTTTCATAACTTTATTTGTACCGCTTCGCCTGCGCCTATTTATGGCCCCCGTGAAGGAAAGCGGTGGCGCGCGCTGTTTTCGGTAGACTGGGAGATAATTGATATCTTGCATGTCATAGCAAATGGGATGTTAAACACAGGGGTTGTATGCCAGGAAGTCTGTACTGTATTCTTCATTGTTCTCAGAAGTGGGAAAAAAAATACTGCAGTGGAAGTGCAGTATTGTACAGCCTGGTAGAAATTAAGCAAACATACGAAAACACGACAACACACGTGATTTGGCAGCTATTAATAATGACAGTGATTCCAATGCTAATACTATTCGCGTAACATCGGTGATCAGAGTGATGCTCCGCCTGCGTAATCTGCGGCATCAACCGGTCGTGATGGTGGAGGATGAGGGTGGCATAAAATCGAGCGGAACGCCCTCGGTATGGAAACGCTGCCAAGTTCCTATTTTACGGCGTGTGTTTCTTTTGTTGCTTTATAATGATGTTACAAGAACAATACACACGAGTACCATAACATGAAGAAACGCAACACAGACTTGACAGTAGGTGAGGGACTCGTCATAAGGTTTTGATTATATGCCTCACGGAAAAGAAAATATAAATACATGAACTGAACGATTCATTCTAAGGCGGACACAATTGTATTACACGCCTATGAGAAATGTGGCAAATTTTTTTAGTGAATTCGTTAGAATTCAGTTTAGAGAAGCGGGATATATGGTTTGGTGTAGAGTTACACATTTGCAAACTTCGTCTTTTTTTTGTCACAATTATCGAAAAAGCTTTGTTGATTCCTACAATCACTAGAGTTTAAATTTGTGTCTCAAATGCAAGACATTTCATTCAAGTAAGTCCAGCGTTTGACTCATAAAATCATTTCTGCAGTTGAAATGTATTGGAATAAGAAAGTAGGTGTCGGCCCCGAGTTAAAGGAGGTCTGAAACATTTTTTGAACATAGTACCAAAAGTTTGCCGATCTGTCGTAGAGGCCGCTGTGAACATTTGAACCAACCATTACTACGCTGTACGGAGCAGGGAATTTACGACCTCGTGTCAAAAACAGTAAAAATCGCTTCCTTCCGCTTCCACAATATCGTCATGCTCCGAGGTGGCAGTTGCGTGCTACGTAGCGTAGTGTGCTTGCTGCAGGCGCCACAGGTTGCTACAATGAGAGAGAGAGAGAGAGAGAGAGAGAGAGAGAGAGAGAGAGAGCACTTAATAATATTAAGGTGGAGCCACTTCCTCGCAGAGTGGAGCCTTTAGTTGACGGTCTCATGGCTCGCACCACTCTTCCTGCCCACTGGATCAGCCGTCGCTCCTGTTCCGGGTCTAAGCTGGTCAGCGCAGTCTACCTTGGGGAAGTTGAAGGTGAATTGATAGGGAAGTAGTCCGGAGGGTGTAGGGATTCCCAGATTCAGTGATGTATCGTGGGCTTTGTTTCACAACAGGGACAGTAAAATGTATAATTTGTGAGATGGAAGAGGTGTAGCTAAAACAGACAGGGGAATGAATAAGGTTGTAGCTATCGCCATGCGACGACATTAGCTATCGCCTTGTGCCATGCGACGACACCAGCCATCACGTGTGCTTGGGTTCAACCATGCGAAGACGCATTTCAGTGTCCGACGTACTTCGCTGCTACATCGACAGCGGATGCCCGTGTTGTACTTTGGATATGCCATGGGTCAAAAGCAGGCCACCAAAGCGTACAAGAGGTGTGAAGGTAAGAAGTGACCAACCTGAAGACTACGAGACATGGATGATGGACAACATGTTCTATATGTTGCTTTTGTTGTATCTGTATAAAACTGGCCTCCATGCTTGCGCTTAATTTCATTCTAAAGTTAGGCCACGTGAAAACGCAAGCGAAAAGCCGAGGACACCTAAACACTTAATATGAGTTGTGAATGCGAATTCACTAATGTCCAATTGAACGCTGCTGAGCCATCCCTGTTGCGCTGCGTGTAATGTTTTCGAGTTTTGACGTGGTGTATATCGTCAAGATTTACTGAACCGCTGCTGTCTCACTGCGTTGAATCGGCACATTTACAATTCGCGTTTCTGTGCTAAACGGTCGCTACGTTCCTCAGGGTTCACCTCCGCCACTCGACACCACTCCGCTTCGCGTTTTCGAGCCTCCAGACGTTCGCTTTGTTACACACACTTCGCTGCATATCGAAGACGTTCTGCGTCACGTCGCCGTACCATCTCCGTCGAGTCGCGCTAGCGACGTGACGTCGCAGCGATTTCCGCTCCCCGATTTCCGCTCCCCGATGTCCTCTCCCCGATGCGAACACCTGTCACGCTATCACGGCAGCAGGTGTTCTGATTCCACCGCTTTGGTTCGTCGAGGTGCGCTCGTGACCTGTGCCACAGCAAATAGGAATTTAGGTTCCATTTTTCTGCTACGGATGGCGCCGGCTGTTTCGCTCAATGGGCCATTTCATGCTTTCGCAAAAATAAACATATTATGGACTGAACATGAAGACAGTAGATGACAATTTGAAATATTGCATTATGAGGTTCAGGAAAATAAATAAAAGGCAGAGGGTGATGCTGCTACTATTCACTCGAATAAAATATGGAGAAAAGATTACGTGGTAAGAGATTTGTTTCATTTCTATTTCTATGGATTTCTTCCCGGAGATGACCCTGGGAAGGTTAACATGCAGTAGCAGCTGGCAAAGAGGGTGGCGGGGCCATAAAAACTGTCACAAGAACCGCGCCACACAGCCGAGCTGTTTTTCGCCAACTGCGTCGCAAGACCAGGCGCAGTGACTGGGCTTGAAAAGTACCGAAAAAAGTAAGAAAATTAGTTAAAATAACGTTGGGCGTCAGAGAAAGTGCCAATACTATAAGATTCAGTACGTGAGAAACTGCGTAACCGCACCGTATGCGACTAGCGTGCCAAAAACTACAGAAATAAGTTAAAGTAATATGGGGGCTCATAGAAAGCGTCGCAAACATCTCGCAGTACGATTCATTAATTCAAATTACCTGCGCCACGACGGCCGCGCGGTTTTTCGTTAACTGCGTCACAAGTATAGCCTATAGGTGCCGTGCCGCAAGCCTAATTGCTTGAAATGCGTCGCAAACTGTGCAACGAAATTTCTCGCCTTGCCGCAGTCCAATAGTGCAGTGGTGCAATGTCGAAGTTCACGAGCAACGCAAGAATTCGCCGGGAACTCACCAAACCAGGCTAAATCCAAAACTAGACAAACAGGCAGACGGGTGATCGAACAGGCCGACGCTCAGATGCGCGGCCGGTCTCCCTCGCTTCGGCGGTGTCTGACGAATGACGCATGCACCTGGCCAGTCATTTGCCGGTTCGCTTGCCGCTAGTCTACGGAAGTAAGCCGCAAAGTTTCATTTATACGCAGATATTTTTGCTTTCGCCGGAAAAGAATAGAAAAAATGAAACAAGTTGTGTTAATCTCATTTCACATGTTTTTTTTTTTCGATGCTCGCAGCAGCAAACGGTCGGCGGTAATACTATAGCGTGTCGTGACGTCTTTCCTGTTGCCACTTTTCGCCGAGTGTCCTTTCTCTATGCTTGCGGCGTTGACATTCTGTGCAAGAGCCAGTGTACATACCGCGCTAGTAAAACCTATGACGTAGTCTAGCGTAGGTCTTGAAGATACCAGCGTGTGCGCACTGAAGGTTGGCGTGGAAAGCGGCGCATACTTCGGCGCCGTCGGAAGGGCAGTTACGGCGATAAACGATTCCGACGTGGATGGCGAAATGCGAAGCTCGTCGGCATTACCCTCGGGATGGTGGGCTTGCAGGCGTATCCGAGAGGTAATCTATCAAACATGAAATCCAGGAGTGCTTGCGCTGCTCCAAAGCCATGTCGAGCTACGCCGACAACGCCTCGTCACCCGCCGCCCGGTTCTGCATCAGAAATCGGTTTCCGGCTTAATCCCACGTTTACAAGATCCCACCCTCCTCTCACAGATCAAGGCTTTCGTGCGGAAAGAAGTTGCTCGCCAGATCTCTCTCATCTCCCAACCGCCGTAGTCCAGTTTGTCCCTTAGTCCGACCCTACAACACGTTATGCTATAGAAAGTGCCCGAGGTCCTTTCACAAGAGCGGGCGCCTCAGGTGACTTATGCCGATGCTGTCGCACTACCACCGACGTTCCGGGCTCCGCCTCCGATGCCTAGCCCTGTTTTAACGTCCATGCCCCCACGAGCTCGTCATAGCTTTGGCACAGCTCGAATACTTGGGCAACCGTAGAGGGGCTTTTCGAAACCAGCATCTGAAACGGGTTCTCGTCGATACCCTTCGATATATGCTTTATTTTATTGTCCTCGGTCATTGGCGAATCGACCCGTTTACAGAGGTCGATGACATCTTCGACACAGATGGTAAATGTCTTACTAGGTTGTTGAGAGCGCGACTGCAGACGCTGTTCGGCGCGAAGCTTGCGAACAGCAGGGCGGGCGAGGACCTCGCTGAACTTTGTCTTGAACACAATCTAGCTTGGGATATCGCTTTCGTGGTTCCGAAACCACAAGTGGGCAACTCCGGGGAGGTAAAAAGGGACGGCGGTTAATTTGATGATGTCATCCCATTTGTTCACACTGACGCGTTCATAAAATGAGAGTCAGTCATCAACGTCGCGGTCGTGGGTACCGCTGAAGATGGGAGGGTCTCGCTGACGGAGTGTGCCGGGGCATACGTTGGACGAGGGAGCAGGTCATGGTGGGCTCGTGGTGGTTTCAGTGAATCATGATAGCAGAGTCCGGCTGTGCAATTCCAGTATTACAGGGGACTCGGCAAACCTCCACAAATTATGACGAAGAAGTCCCCGACACGGCTGTGGACGACACGAATGACGCCGACTGGATGACACAACAGCGTAGGCTTAGCCAGACACACCAGGAAGAAGGTCTAGCCCGAGCCCCCTTCACGTTGGGCTGGCAATCCAGCTGCGGAACTCTGCGCAGCGCACTTCTTCATTACAATAAATAAATAAATAAATAAATATATAAATATAAACTTAGAATTGATTATGCCAACAGTTCCGCGAGTTAAACTGTCTTCGTCAGAGCAGTTTGAATGTTTGTGTGGTCTTTAGTCTGGGCCAACATAGTAGCTCAGCGGCGACGACTCCCCACACCGTCGGGCAGATTTCAGAAAGAGGGCGGCGCAATCACCCGACCACTATTGTATTTCATCTACTGGGGGCCGTTGCGGGAACCTTGAACGCGTGGCTTAAGAGTTCCGCCGCAACGTGCGCGTCCGGACGAGCGTGTGCGGCGGGGGACCGTATTGGAAGAAGAGCCAGTAGCGCGGTTGTCCAAGGATGTCGTGGCACCGGGTGAGCTTGACTTACTATCACAAGCAACTGTTGAGGCAGCCTGGCATCGAGTCGTGAGCGGCAAGTCACGAGCGGTGGCGGACTGCGTCGTCCGGACTCCTTGAACAGTGCCGTTCGGCGACGGAGGGTTGCGAGCGTGTAACGGTTTCGGCCCACAGAAAGAAACCGTGCTACATGTGCGAAGGCCCGCTCACCCTCAACAGCCGGACATATGCTAAGCGTCGAGCACCTACACCACTTTCTCCCACGCGAGGAGCGTACGCAGAGAATGGTCGCAAACGGAAAACGAAATGGCGACTTCAAGGGGCAAACACACTTTTTTTATATTTTAGCTTCGTAATGAACTTCTCGATAAATCCACGTAAGGGGCGCGTGTAAGTATAATGGACGTTAAGTATAAATTTTCGAAGTCTCCAACAATATGCACGGCGTTCGTGTGACTTCTTTTTAAAGAAAACGCTATTTTATTCATTGACGCACAAAAGTAACCGGAACACCAGTGCATTTCGTCGGACAATTTGAAACTAAATATCACGAAACTGGTGCAGTCCTGAGAATTAGTTCCAAGCGAATACTCCTTGCGAACTCACCGGTTATAAATCGTGAAGTATTTGATTTCTCTTAGAAGTAATGGTTGCCTGATGGAGCAATATTTAGATCAAGGATCAGAATTGTACTACCTGCCACACAATTTTTGAAAATTTGGTGTAGCTAAAAAAAGCAGCCATTATATATCATATGTATAATTCGTACATCAAACTTTACATTGGATTTGATCATCTTGCAAATATTTATATCATACATCGCCTATGCCTCCGCTCAGATCTCAGTTTCTTGGGGCAGGGGCACCCCAGTATTGCGGGAAGAGTTGAAAATCGGGCACAATTTATTTGTTTTTCTACAACTATCGTTTTCCATTTAACTCCAGTTTGGTGAATTCAACCACTTGTAACCACTCTCCTCTATAATTCCGTAATGGCCCTGAAGGTAGGCTAAATAAATAAATAAATAAATAAATAAATAAATAAATAAATAAAATAAATAACTGAATAAATAAATAAGATTTGGTGAATACGTTTTGCCATTGCATTTGCATGTGGAAACACTGAAGGAGCCCCCATTCCAACTTCTCCGACAAAAAGGACGCCAATAGTGACGACAACAGCAATAAGAACGAGTGAGTAAAGCTTGGGACAGTTTGCAGAACAGATCTGTACCGAATATACACGTCATGAGTACAGTGGAACGGTGCGTTTCTCAAACCGTAGCCACGTGTCGTAAAAATTGGTTTGCCCTCCACCCGTTGCCAAATCGAATCGTGAGTTTATATAGCCAACGTAGTAGGATTGTGTACGCATTACATAAATTATGTACATGATGCACGACTGTGCACCACATGGTCGAGCGGTCACTAATGATCGCTCGACCGTGCACGTTTCAGCTTTCTGACGAGAATCGCTTAATATATATATATATATATATATATATATATATATATATATATATATATATATATATATATATATATATATATATATATAAATATATATATGTATACTTTATCCAGATAATTGTTGATGCTCTGGCCAGTTATAGCGAGACTTGTTAATGGACTGTGGACTGCAAAAAAATGAAAAAAGAGAGCTAGGAATAAGCTGAAAATTGACGTTCTTAATAGCGAAAATTTATTTCGATGGCAAAGGGGCAGTGGAATATCTTTTCTTTCTATTGCCTTTAAAGGAATTGATTAGGTTCTGTTCGCATGCGGATCGCATGCATGCAGTCACGGTGCACTTTATTGTATTTCGTAGGTTTTCTGTCAGGCTTGGAGAAAAACCTTTAGGCAGGGCGTATTGACCAACAAAAAGCTGGTTTAAGGATTTCTAGGGATAGCCTAGAGGTTTCTCATTTACACTTTGGCCCAGAATAGAATAATTATGTTGAGAACTACTAATACCAAATTAAGTAATTAGGCTAAATACAAAATATCTAATCTGACTTGCTCCAAATGACAGGAAACAACACAGGTTTTCGAAAAATGCAGCTTTATCTAGCAGGTCGATAGACGGAGCTCTTACACAGCTTTCACCACTCCCATTGATAGCTTGTGCCTCAATAGTGATTTCGCACGTATATTTCCCTGAGCCCCACCTCCACAGGACGGCTCGATGTCTTTAAAAAATAGCAGCCGTGTGAACACGAGAGTTGTTTCTTCAGCTCCTAAAAAAATTAGCAGAGTGTCTCGGTTGACAGACCCGAGGCGGAAGTCTGCGGTTGGACGTTCCAAAATACATCGAAATCCTTTTTGTGAATTGTGAAGAGCGAGTGGTGTACGAGTTACCGCTATCCTGCGATATCAAGCAGACAGGACAGGCAGGACGATGTCTTAATGACCGCTCAAGAGGGCATCGTTTAAATGTGAAGGGATTACCGTGACGGTTCTCTGTCTGCTCAATGCCACGAATCGGCGGCACTCCTTTGTTTCGTGTTTGTGTATTTGTGGCCAGGCACCAAGATAAATATGTGCACGAAATTATTGAGCTATGTAAAGCCAGGGCTAATCTTAATCACATTCTGTGGGAATGTCCACCGGCTCCCTCTGAGGGAAGAATAACGTCTTTAGAACAATGGGAGACCTTATTATTCAGCTCCGATCCGGAGATTCAACTGAAGACCGTTTGACTGGCCGAAACCGCCGCTAGGGTCCAAGGACTCCTGGCCGTCGTCTAGGTGGGAAGGCTTAAAGCCTTCCCTACATCGGTTGGACAAATAAAGTTTTACAATCCAATTGAGGACAAAACACATTCTTTAGCATCATTGTATGCTTTTATTTGATCAAGTTTTGCAAGTTGAAATGGAAGGCGGTATCTTCGAAAGTCTTTTCTGTACATCGGGTCTTGCATCTCTCTTATTCTCAGTGATTTGACCTGCTATGTACGAGACAAGAACAAGACGTCCCCATTGCGAGAAAAGAAGAATGTAAATAGAATGTTTAAACGCATTCGTGACTTCTTATTCTTAATTTATTGTTCTACATAAGTGCTCAGCCTAGCGGTGCAAAATTTACTTTGTTAAACAGTGTCTTATGCCGCTACAGGTGACGCATCAACTGCCTATCGAAGGAAAGCTCTATGGCTTATGCACCTCGGTCTGCACCTTGGCGACCACCATGTTGGAGTTACCAACGTGGTGCTACCAAGCCGGTGCTTCCCTATCATTCTTCGCCTTTTGAACTGGTCAGTCCGGTGATTGCAAATACTTGTTCTCTGGACGCTATGCTCAAACGTTCGTCCAATTTGATGAAAAACAACCTAAACGAACTGGGGGTCCGCTTTTCTGGGTCCGGTACCCAAATACTGCATTAGTTTCAGTTGCTGGTGACATCTTAAAATTGTCGCAATATCGATGTAAAGTGCTAGTGTGGCAGTGTAAAAATCGCAAAAGGAAAGAAATTGCCGCAGAAGCAACCTACGATGATTGTGGACGGTAATGCGTTAGCATTGAATAAATATAATGACACAAAGTATTGCCACCGTCAGAACGAGGTATGTAGGAGGTGTGCGCTGCAGCGGGATGCCTCTTTCACGCTTCCCTAAGAACACTGGGCGCCATCTAGTGCCGCCACAGCGAAGCCTGCCAGTGTCCTCCGAAATCCATGGCGCCTGAGAAACGCGTCATGTAGCGCTGGGCTCCTCTATGCGCTTCTTTTGGATACAATCTGCCATCTAGTGGCACTGCCGCCAAGTCTGAGCGTAGCCTCCGAGACGAGAAGCATGGCGTGCCTGCCTATGCAAAGGCTGAGAATTGTTCTCGCTTGGTGCACACTCAATGGCTCATACTAAGCAATGCAGGTTGCCGAGAGATTCATTGAAGAGCCGCATATATCTAGTGCATACATGGCGCAGCTCGCTAAAGCTCAAATTTTTTTTAGACTGCTGTGTTTTGGTTATGATAACAAAGTTCAGGTGCCTACCAGAGTGGCAGGGTATGCTGAAACTCTTCTTGAGTTGTGTTTCACCAACTGCAAAAATTATAGGCGTGCTGGCATTCTTGTACCTGGAGTCAGCGACCACTTACCAATTTTCGCATTCATCACATCACACACAAGTCAGCGAAAAAGATTTGCTTCAACTTATTACAGATACATTACCACCGAGAAGATCAAGACTTTTAAAGAATTAGTTTCTGAAGCTCACAAGAGCCAAATTCCCAAAATCACTGACGCTGTATTTGCGTAGGAAATATTTTGGTGAAAGTTAGATTTCATAACTGTGATTCCCACCTGTATTAAAAAAGACAGACAAAAAAGCGAGAAAGGCATGGATCACTTTTAGCCTCACTTTTACAAAAGAATGAAAGAGCTATCTAACCTACTTAACATCTTTATCAATACAAAACCGATGGCGTACTTCCTTCAGTTTGAGCAGACAAGGGATATGTTAGGACCTTATATAAAGTGGGCATGCATAAACTACTACGAAAATAAGTTTGCAAGCATTATAAATGATCAGGAAACAATTTGGAATACTCTGAACGGTGTTTTGTGAAGAGCGAACACATATACTATTTCGGAACTTTTACCGGAGGGCAAATTTTGCTCAGGAGCAATGCTTGCTGTTATGTTCAATGACTATTTTCTAAGATCAGGGGCATTTTCTGAGATGAATGCCGATAATCCGTATAAATTGCACATCACAAATGACAATAAGGAATCAATTTTTGCGGCTCCCACCCATGAATCGAAGACGAATTTATTCATGATGAACACGCGGAATAGTTGTGCAGCTTGTGATTATGGTATAAAAGCAGGTCATTATAAGCAGTTTCTCAGTATATTAGCTTACCATTTTATATACATGCAACTTGATTCCTTGCACTGAATATTTTCCTATAAGCTCAAGATAGCCAGAGTTTATGCTATCTACAAAGTTGGCGACTAAAAGTGCATGGATACCTGTATGCCAATGTCTACGTTGCCGATATTTTCAAATATACAGACCTTGCCATGCCAGAACCAATTTCAATTTACTTGAAATAGAAGCTGCCGAACGCAGCTTTCATTCGGCGTTCCTCTTTCTATGAAATCAACGAAATGCAATTTCTTTCTTTCTTTATTTGTTTATTTATTTATGTATTTATTTATTTATTTATTTATTTATTTACATTGAAGGATATTGTAACAAAGCACCGATTCGGATTGCAGAAAAATAAATGTACCGAGAAAAAGTTGCTAATATAAAGCCAAATTAATTGATAATTTTGGGCAGAAACTTCCCACAACTGGAATATTTCTCGATATTCAGAAAGCCTTTGATGTCATCAAGCGCGAAATTCTCTTAGAAAAGCCAAACGAACACGGAATAAGATGTTCGTGATCACATATATTGAGTTCAGTGCACTGGCGCGCAGCAGGCAATATCAAAAAACGGGTAAAGTAATATACGGTGTCCCGCAGGGGTGTATAAGTGGCCCCTTCTTGCTCCTGTTGTATGTAAATGATATCGTATGTATACCACTAACACCGAACATCATTACATACGCTGATGACGCAAACTTGGTTTTCTGTGGCAATGATTCAAGTAATCTAGAAAAACAAAATAACAAACAAAAACAAATTTGAGCTAAACACTAAAAATACATGACAGGTTGTTTTTCGACTTAGAGAAAGATGTATACTCCGCAAAATTAAAGTTACATTTCGAGGGGTTTTCATTGAACGCGCTGCATGTCATAAGTTGCTCGGCATTAATTTCCGTGAAACCCTAAACTGGCCATTTCACGTCAACAAACTTCGTTCAGATATTTCACACTCTTCAAGTGTAATGCAAAAAAGGTGTTTATTGCCGCTTTGAGTAGCAAAGGGGCTTTATTATGTGCTAGTGTTGTGAGGAATCTTCTAGTTTGTTATTTGGGGCACAGTGGCTCAAATGAGTAAAGTTCTCATACATTGCAAAAGACAATCGTAGGCATAGATGAAGGCGTTCCTCGGCGAACGCATTCCGCCCAGATCTTTCACAAGCACCACAATGTAACGTTTGAAAATATTTTTACAATAAAATGCGGACAAATATTTACGACCAAATCACCTGAAGCAAGAATGCATTCCGTGAAGCTTACTTTTGGAAATAACATGCCTATAGTTTCAAATACGCTAACTGTAGACTGAGAGAATCCGGTCAAATCACGGCAGGCAAAAACTTGCACACATGGTTCCTCAGCTAATGGATACAGATCATGTTATTACCAGCATGATAGAATAATGCCGCTCAGTAGCGCTTTTTGTAAGGTGATCCACGCTTATCTACTTACGCCTCAGAGGTTATGTTTGGTTATTTTGTGAAGCTGATGGTTAAGTTTAGTTATTTGGGTATTTTTCTCTCCAGATCGATGTTACATCCATACCTACGATGTGCGAAAGCACGCGCAAGTGTTGCAATGTTATACATTTATTTAACCTTATAGTCTGCTTTCTGATTTGTTGTACATTTGGAATGTTTGCGACCCTATTGTTGGGAGCAAGCGTTGGTAATTTTATTTTTACGAGCTGTGTGTAATATGCTGCCTATTTGTGTGCTTCTTTCTTTATTACTTTTTTCACGTTTTTATTCATAAATGTAAATGTATGTGTTCTTCTTTTCTAACCGTATTGTTGAAAATGTGGTAGCCTATGGTGATAATCAAATTTCGTTGATATTGTAATACATAAAGTTTTACGATAATTTAACTATACACCTTGATAAGCAAAAGGTCCCTTGACACGTGCCTCGTATTGTTTGTTCCTTCTTGTTTTGTTTTCTAGATTGCCCTTACTTTTGTGACTTTTGTATTTCCTCTTGCTTACGATTCTAAGAGCTTCGTACTGTTTATTTTACCAATTTAATGGCAATATATTTTAGCGCATTCTTGTATTTCTTCTTTTCCTATTGAACAATGGACATTCAATTCATTTCGCATGTCGAAAGAAAGATACATAAGGCAGTGATCGCAATGAAATGACCGACGTATTCTATCACACAATGGAGTCTTTACACAAGGACTCTCTTATGAAACTAAGGTACAGTATACATGTAGCATAAATACCACAGGGTAGCTACATTATAAAAGGAAGAGGTATATCCAAACACAAGAAAATGTGCAGTCTTCACCACTAATCGTAGCAGACGATCAGGCATAAGGTCCTTTCCCTACGCCACGCACCGTAGCGAATGTCAACACTTGCTAGGAGACACTATTGCAGTCCTTCTCGTTGGTGTACTTCATGAAGTCCACCAGCTTACTGAGCAGCTTCAGCTTACTGTACTGGCTCGTGTATTTGACCTTATTGCACGGGGCAGATGACTCGTCGGCATCAATGTCGTACCCGGCGATGCTGAAGTTCAAATTCTTTACTCTCTCCTTGTAGGCACACATCTGCGACAGAATGTAGAGTGCACAGAACTTGAAGCACATCGCATAGAAAGTGGAAATTAATTCCGCGTTAGGAAAGCATCCTGGGCCTTTCCGGAAAAAAGTAATCGCCTTTCTGCATAAGCAGCCATGTTTTTGATAGCACAGCGCGTAATGTGTCCCACTCTTATTTCCATTTAGCGATTTAGAAGCAAGCTCACGAGAATAGCTCCTTACGGCTGGCTTGATTGCCTGACGCGCATGCGTGTATCGTAGCTCTGATAATCAATGTGTTGCGTCGTTCACGCTGTTTTCTACATCCGTCTACCTCAATTCTCTTAAGAAATGGCTACGTTCTCGCGCTCATGTGGTAAGCGCTGTCATTAGCAATACAGAATTTTAGGTCATCCGGAATTCCGGGAAGTGTTGGCTGCTTCCCGGTTGAGCAGGGGCGCGAACGTGAGCTGCCGGACTGGTTGCGCCAGCTGGTGGCGCAACGCTCAACCACACAAAGAGAGACGTAATTACTATATTCTGCTTAGCTGCTGGTGTAAATTTTCGAGAGGGGCGTAATCGTGCTCACAATTACGCCACTGCCGCAAATTTGCACCAGTAGAGAAGCAGGATATGGTGGGTTACTGCAATTTTCGCTCTGTGTTTGTGTGGTTGAACTCTCCGCCACCAGGCAACTCCACCGATCCGGCCGCTCACGTTTGCGCCCCCGCATATCCGGCAATCCACCCAACCTGCCCACGCTTGCCGGAATGGCGGACACGCTAAAAGTCTCTAATTGGTAGTCTTTTCCAAATTCAAGATGAAGCGTTTGTGGCAAAGAATATATATATATATATATATATATATATATATATATATATATATATATATATATATATATATATATATATTATTGCTTGAAACAAGTGTTTTCTTAGCATTAAGAGATGCGACGGCGATATCTGCAGTAAACAGTTTTGTTGCTGTTTTTCTACCGCGCTCACGGGAAAGCGTTCTTAGTCGCAATGATATTCGTGTCAAGATATCAGATTTGGTACATCTGATATCATTGTTGCAACATATTAAATAAATTATCTCACAGACTCCGGTTTCGGTTGCATGTCGGTACAAGGAATTTTCCCATAATGACATTGTACAACAATGACTTCCCAATTTGTATGACAAACAACTGCGGGAAGAAGCTACCGTAGACGATTGTCGAAGTCGACTACGGCATTTCTCGCATGATCCTTCCGTATCTTCCCGCTCCATTCCGGTCATTCACGGCAAACCTTATACTCGTAATTTGATTAGGCGAGGCACGCATAAATAATCGAATTCCGGAGTCCTGCCTGCCAGAACAGCAATTTCGTCACGAAGAATGCCATTATTGGGGATTACGCAATGATTTTGAGCCCCTTGAGTTCTTTAAAGAGGGGGAGGAGATTTCAATGAAGAGAGAGGAGGAGAGGCCGGCTGGGACAGCCTGCTTCTAGCCGGCTACTCCTCACCGGAGTGAGGGGAAGTGGGAGACGCCGATAAGACAGAGAGGTAGACGGCAGGTGACTATGATGAAATGGAATGAGCTACAATATACACTTTTTCCAATACGCAGATGCGCGCTATGCAGACGCACTACATGCAGGAGTAATCGTGTCCCCGTAAAAACATTCCTGCGCAAGCACATTTCGCACGCTATTCACATCCCATGACAAACACAATCGTCTAAGACTCTCTGGCATAGAAGGTAATAAGTGATGTTATGGAGCGTTGGACATGGGTTCTTCAATTAAGGTGCACCAAACACACGGCGCACGACAAATTTTGCATTTCGCCCCTATAGTAAAGCAGTGTGGCCGGCAACGCAACGCCATTCCCAGTAAGCCAGGCCGGTGGGTGGTTAGATAAGCACATTTCGGTATGCGCGCAAATCGGAGACTACATTCAAGAAATTTTGATTCAGTAGGCGTGGCTTTCCCCGAGTTATAGAACTCGATAACAGTGTTCACACGAGGATATCAGATATCCCTCTACCAAGTGCGTGACATCCGTTGACGCACACAGTGCGCTTGGCGACAGACGTTTTTTCTCGGATTTGCCCGGGGGTCGCTCGCATGCATGAGTTGACAGACGGATATCTAGGGAATCTCGGTTCTCGGAGTCTGCCTTTTCCCTAGAGACGATACTGTAACGGAGGACGACGCGCGTTACTCCGTCTTTCTCTAGCCGACCTGCACTATGCGGCCGCAGGTAAATACTCCTAAATAAGATACTCTTTCCTGGTGCTTCGTGTCGTAGCGGCGACAGCACTGTGCTCCTAAATTTAAAGTCCCTGGTCCAAATGGCATGCTAGACAGTTTTCTTTCGTTTCCTGATTTTTTTTTTCAAACGTGTACAATTATGATATTTTCCCGTTTGACTTCGCCAGTAGTTGTTTTCATTGTGTGCTTCCCCACCAGGCTTGACAAGGTGATTTACTGTCAAGGGAAGCAAACTACGGGAAGGGGCAGGTGTAGAGGCGAGGTTCGGTAAATACTGCTTTAGCGGCCGCAAACCAGTAAATAATGAGACCTGGTTGCTGCGATTTTCGGTCATTTAAATTGCGCTTGTTGTGTTCTTGTTCATGACTGGATGGTGCTGAGCCCAGGACGTGTCCATGCGGCACAACAACGTGGCACTGCAAGGCAGAGCGCCTAACACGCACTGCGAAGCGGCCGAGTGGACGCCACGTACGCCACAATGGCACGGGCCAACGCCACTGACGACAAAAAACGTTCGCTCGCCATTGCAGACACCGCAACTATCACTGTGATCCAGTTTGGAAGTGTAAGCGGCACACGAAAGCAATGCGCACGGTCCTCCGTAGTACCTAGGCTAGCACACATTAGAAGCATGAGTCCCGTGTGAAAAGTCCCCGGATTTCTCACTCGCAGGTCACGATGAGAACGACGCTCGGCCTTATACGAAAAGGATGTTCTCGTTGCCGATCTGACACGAAATTGATGCGTTTCGCTGGCGTTACGCTGTGCGCGGTATAAGATCTGCAACGCAATATCTCTGCTTTGGCAGGGATGGAAAAAAAATAAAATAGAACAAAAGAAAGTCTGTAAGCTCATTTTCTCTATTTGGCGTATATACCCACACAACACGCCACCTAACAATCTACAACAAAAATTCACCGAGGATTACCGTACTCCCTAATGCAAAATTTGAGCGCAGCTTTATACGTGTTTTCATTTCGCAACAGAATGGCTGGCGCGAACAATCCATCTCGTGCAGCACGTTGCAAACGGAGCCAGGTTTAGCGTGACTGCTTCGCTAATTTGGAGATCACGAGAGCCAGCGCGTGGGTCACTCGTGGGCACGATTCACAGCAGCCGTCGCCGACCGACTCCCTCACCAACAAACGCTAAGCTGGCGCCATCTCGTAGGCATAGTCGCCGCACTACGCTTTTCTTTTCACGCTTTCGCCATACCCTCCTCCCCTCTCCGCCTCATCGTTCCACTGCACCCTCCTCTCTGCTTCTCTCCTCGCGTCTTTCATCTCCCGCAGCGCTCCTCGTTCGTTCGCTCATCCTTCGCTGCGCTTGTGCGATCGCTTACGCCGACGCTTGGCGGGGGAACGGGCGCCCAGGAGCTGCTGCTCCTGAAACAAAGACTCTTATGAGGTTTGACTCACCTTAGCCCTCAGTGCATCTTCCGGGTCAAACGTAAAGACCCCAGTACTGTCGTTGAAAAACGCTGATTTACAGTTTTTATTATAGAAGTATTTGCCTTTAATTTTGTTAAAGCAGACCTTTGGTGCAGAGAAGAAAGAAACGAAATGCAAGCGCCAGATTTAAGGCGACGAAGATCTTTGGCGGACGAACGAAGTTGGTTCCGTCACGTCTACAGGCGCTCGTTTACTCGGTTTAGATTAACTGCAGGAGGATAAGATTCCTTTATTTGCTAATGAGTCCTCCAGTGTGATAAGGAGTGCGCGTTTACATAGAATAAAAAACGTATGGCGACGAAGACAGGCGCGCAGCTGACAATTTCTTGTTGAACTCAAACAATATTTAAACAACTATCATTTAAACAACACAGAAAAAACAGACACAAACACAAAATCGACCAATGTAACGAAATCAGAAGGAAATGGTGCGCCTGGGTTTTAAAGGGTGCACTACGTCTGTGCATTAGACCTGGTCGTAGCTGGCTAATACTCCGAGGACCGCATTTTGTACACACGCAGAAATATCCTATAGTTTAGATGCCTCAAGATTCGTCGCACTGGCTAAATTGGTACAAGATCAAAGGCTTAACGACGAAGATAGGTGTTCGGCTAACACAGGGATAAAAGATTGCATGTGTTTTCCTCCGTTGCATTGATTTTCGCTTTCGGGCGGTTGTCTCCGTAAAAAAATTAACACCTTGGTTTTATTTTGTCTGGTTCAATATATATATATATATATATATATATATAATAAACGAGAAGAAAGGGAGTTAACCGAGGGGCCCGGTTTCTATTAATCACAGTATGAGAAGCCAACAAACAACGACACCAACGACAACATAGAGAAAATTACTTCTACCTACTAATTCAAATAAAGAAATAATGAATTAATGGCAGTGACAATGGATGAAAAAAAAATACAATTTGCCGCAGCTGGGGAATGATCCCGCGTCTTCGCATTACCAGTGCGATGCGAATACGTGGAATGGTTACCCATCTGCGGCAAGCTGTCCTTTCATCCAATTTCACTGCCATGTATCATTTCGCCTAATGCAATTAGTAAGTACAAGTAAGTTCCCCTATGTTGTCCTTGGTGTCTTTGTTGGCTTATCACTGTATATATATATATAACCTCAAGCAAACATTTTTATGTTCAGTGTGCACGCCTACACGTTGGAAGGAATCTTCAGTTTACCTGTCGTCGTCAAGCTGGGGGTGATCGGCAACGTGGTCGGCAACAGGGTCGACTTCTTCGTAGTCATCAGTGGGTTCGGCGGCTCCTTTTCGGCTGCTGTCGGCGTGCGAGAAAGAAAGCTTTCTGAGACAAAAACTAGAGCATAAAAAATGCGCCAAGCACAAGAATTCCTTGAGCAGGCTTATTTTGATATGTACTGTTTGCCTAAGAAAGGAGGAGTAGCACGCATCACCCATAATGCGGAGCTCTCCTAGAAACATATCTTATAACAAAGAAATTCGGAGTATGAAAGCCTACAGCTAACTATAAAGACTGGGAGTGGCAACTGGCGTGGATTTTTGGCACGGTTTTAGAACGCCGTACTACGCGAATATCTTACCACAGCAGCTGTCATTTAAGGATGTCCGGGAAAAATAAATTCGACGAAGCTCAGCCGTAAACCTGAAATCAGCTGCACAAACGTCTCTTTCCGAAAACCCGTTCCAAACGGCATCTGATGTTAGAGGCAATGGAAACATTTATTGTTTCGAGCCGATTTCATGCAGTTAAAGAAGATTTACGAAGGAACTACGGAGTTGATTTGAGTATTCCAGATGTATAAAACACTTATAACTTCGCCTTCAGGTCGCCGTAACTGCGAAGCGCGAAAAGCTTTAAATGTGTCATAATTACTATGGCAATATCACAGTAATAAAATAAGCGAAAAATTATTCATATAAGAGCGCCGATGAGCCAGCACATTCGCTTGTCCAATAGTCGTGCGCTTTCAACGAACGGAGATTGGAGACAGTAATATCGGTCATTACTGCGCCTGTACGATGTCGGACAAAGCTTCGCTCATTTGAATCGGACACGCGAACCTTGTCTTTGCTTTTTCATTTAGTTCAGTTCAGGTAAGACGTTGCAGGCACGCAAGCACATGATGCTGGGTGTTAGTGCGTGAATTGTGGCGGGTCTTTCGAAAACTAGACATCACAGGACGTTGTCTGAGACGGGAGCTCAAAGTGTCTCTAACATCGTGGGCGGGGACATTTCGGGTATAAATTGTTTAGTTCTGGTACTGTATGCGCGCCAATGCAGTGTCACATTTAGTTATCATAAGTCGCCCTCCCGTGGTCACTTGGCATGGGAAATACTACCAGTTGTATTGATCCCGATGGAACTGCGTCAACATACGTAGAGCTTTCATGCTCAGAGTGCAAAGAAAGTGTGAGGGCCTTCAGCAGCCGGAAGTGTAATATCGGTTGCCAGCTGTGCAGTATGAGAACATGTGGAAAACAACACCACGTGATGAAAGCGAACGCTGCCAAATATAGGTCCGGCGCTTTATCATGTCACAACGTAGTGTGTCGGACAGCCTTGCGCCTTGCAAGCGGACAAAAATGGCGCGGCAGGTAATGGAGGCTACCGCACCAGCCACGTTGTAACGCGGGATATGAATCCAACACTACGCGCGTCCCGTGAACGGTGAACTTAGTCGCTATTGGAGGTCAAACGTGGCTAGGTGATATCCTAGCGGACAGTAGGAGGAAGCAATGGGGTTAAGTACTACCTGCAATGCTTATGGAAGCTAAGGGGCTGTTTATTAGTTACAGAATGTGTTCCGAATAAGAGAAGGAGAAAGGAGACAGATGACAGCGGCCCCCGAGCTAAAAAGCTTTACCTTGTGGGCTCCTTTATAATGCCACCTCGTGTTTTGATCCAGCAAACAGTCGGCATTGCGTGCCCAGCAAAAACGGAGAAGACGACGAAGTCAAAGCTCCCGCGCCAGCTGGAGAACCGTCCCTTCTTGTCTAGCATTTTTCGTGTCTGGCTGCTGGTACTGTTGCTTATCATCACCATCAGCCTATTTTATGTTCGTTGCTGGACGAAGGCCCCTCCCGGCGATATCCAGTTAACCCTGTCCGGCGCCAACCGATTCAAACTATAGCACCCACGTATTTCCCGTTTTCATCGCCCCACCCAGTTTTCTGCCGTCCTCGACTGCGCTTCCCTTCTCTTTGCAGCCATTCTGTAACCATATTGGTCTACCGGTTATCTAAGCTACGCATTACATGCCCTGCTCCACTCTGTCTTTTCTCTTAATGTCAATAAGAATATCGGCTATACCCGTGTGCTCTCTGATCGAAACCGCTCTCTTTCTGTCTATGGTAAAGGAGAGATCGTTTTTCTCGGGTACCATTGCACCAATTTTGGTGAGGTTTCTTGACCTTAAAAGAAAAAGAAAGTCAGATTCAAAGTGCTGTTCAAGCGGATTCTTGAGGTTAACAGCAAATTTGTTATAAATGTTCTCGGAAATTGCAAATTTTCAGAAAGCGAACTGTCATGTTTACAACTCTGAAACTATCGCATATGAAATCACATTTAAAGCGAAAAGAATAGGTATAGTATACATCACCCTTCAATATTTTGAGAAGTAGCAGGCTGAACCTTTTGCTAGACTCGGCATAATTGTTAAAGGGACAGTAAAGAGAAAAAAATGATTTCTTCTGCATCAGTAAATTACCTTTCTATGACCCCAAAAACACCACTCTTTTTACGATAAGGCACTTAGTAAGCGAGAAAAAGCGCAAGAACAACAGATGGCCGGCGACGCCTCCTTTAAGTTCTGCGCCTGTCACTGTGACGACATGGATTTTGATGGCATCTTCTAGGGCCTACTTAAGTATATAGTGGTAGAGATTGACTACATTGTGTTCTAAAGGAACCAAATAATAAATATGGGAAGTTTCGGAAGCCTTTACACAGCCAACGCAGCACAAAAGCGAAAACACACTTTGGAATCCCTGATGTCACACTGAAGTACCGGCGTCCGGGTGTCGGCGCTATATTCAAGTACTCATACTTCGATCTTCATTTTCTCAACTAATAATGAAGCTATTATTTTGAAATGACTGCCTGCAGAGTTCTCAATCAATGCTTTATTAGTGTAAACTGACTTATTAGTTCGTTTTAGTGCCCCTTTAAGGAGAATAATTTCGCTAGCAATTGGCGCTGATCTTGCAATTATGAAATGGCCCTTAAATTGAAAGTGCTCGATAGGTGACAAGGTGAAATTTTTTATTTTTCATTGCGATTGGTCGCGAAAGTAATCCATCACAAAAGACTGAATAGCGCGAACTGTCTCGATGCGACTGTATAAAGGACCCATTTTTAATATGTACACCCCCTGTAAATATCAGATATCCTGCACGAAGCTACAAGCACGTCGCTTTCGGACATTTGTACATGCGCTAACACGCAGTATATGTGGAATATAAATTAGAAGGTATAACAACGCATTGCTGCGTAACCACAGTAGTCATTGATAAGCAGATGCGAACTCACGCGTCTCTTTCAAGAGATACCAAGTGAGAGCGATGGCGACCACGCCCACTGTTAGGATTGCGGCGATGCCGTCCAGGATCGGGAAGGCTGACGTCTCCCTGTAAGGAATATTGAGCGTGCGAAAAGCAATATGAGTATTTCTCAAAGTTAGACGAAAAACATACGCGTGGATGGGAACCAAATCACTCCTACGGTAACAATGAAATGATGATTATGCGTTACTCTTCACGCATTTAAGCATTATGAATACTTTTTCTGAAAACGTGATCTCCATTTCGCAAACGGCGCTTATCTAAGTGTCAAGGTTACAGTGCCCGCTGTGAGGAGCTGCGACGTCACGAGTCGCCGATATGTGGCCGAAGGACAGAGAAAAACATAATTCTGGATTTTACAGATTTACTTTTAGTGAACATACAATGTTTCTATATACGGTGTGCGAAACACGATTATACAATTGTACATGAACATACACGATACACGACCGTACATGTACATCTTAAGGATTCGCAAAATTTTATTTGTGAAATCCCACCGTAGCGTATACTGTTCCATCAAGATGCGTCAAATGTGTCCCGTGCTAGCCGCCATACACTTCTTGAACGCCTCTATTTTCGATTCGTATCTAATAATTCTTATCGTCATTCTTGGAGCGTGTCAAGATGCCCAGACACTTCTGAATTGTCGTCGTACTTACGAACCGTGGTAATCTTATAAAGTGAAACGTAGAACACAGTTCCTGAAGAAAAAATATTTATCTTACAATGGATCGTAAATACACTAATAAAGACACATTAAGTAGCGCAAAAATATTTATTTTCTGCCTAATTGTGCAAAAGCTATCGAGAATAAGAGTAATCAACGAAAAGAAAAAAAAAATCTGTGGCGGAAGCTTTTTCAGCAATAGCTTGAGTACACCTGGAAGTACACGCTTAGTCGGCTTCACCCCAAGCCACCTATCGCTTCATTTGGAATTTGTACAGGCGACTCTCGTCCTATGTGAACTGCAGGGGAATATGCATTTTGCTTTACGTCCAGTCCGTAACGTCGCTACAGCCAGAGATCTTGGATCGGTCGGTCTCTTCTAAGCGTGCGTTCAAAAGAACGCAATTTGCGTACCTGACCTCCTCCTCGTCGTGCGCTTCTGCCCTAAACAAAGAAATACCGCCTGCGCCACAGTTATGGCCGAACACATAAAGCCAGAAACTGCCTCCTCAATACCGAAACTAAGGAATGCACTTTTTTTTCTGGTAGGTTGGCTGTAGGCAACGCTCGTCTGGAAAGATGGTTTCGAATGAGCTCAGTATTTTTATTTATTTATTTATTTATTTATTTATTTGTTTATTTATTTATTTTTAATGCTGTTAGCCCTTGCGAGCTGTTACAGGGGTGGTGAAAAAAGAATTTTCAACAAACACGAAACGCCAGTTCCGCAATAAACAAACAAAGAATTCAGCAAACAGATAATGACAGTTTACGCTCAACTGATTGAGTTGTGTGAGCTTCAATAAATGCATCTGCGTCAAGGTTTTTCCAATCGACTATTGTTTTTACAAGAAATGAAAATTTGAAGGCATCAAGGCGCGGCATATAGGGCATTACAGCATGAGGGTGACCTGTACGTGGGGACACTCGTTCAGGGGGACGCAAGTATAGTCTGGAGTCCTAATTGAATTTATTGTTATAGAGTTGGTACAAGAATTTCAACCTGGTTATTTTTTTGTGCGTTGCGAGTTCGGGCAAACCGGCAGGAGATAATAACGCAGTTACACACTGCTTTCTTTGATAAGCAATAAAGATAAATCGTGCGGCTAGTCTTTGAATTCGTTCCAGTTTAATTATCAAGCCCACTTCGCGCGGATCCCAGACCATAGATGGTTATTCCAGTGTGGCCCGTACAACTGTTTTGCACGCCTTGAGCTTTACCACGGGTGTAGCATCTTTCAACTTTGGCCTTAACAGACCGAGTGTGCGTTGAGCAGAACCACAAATGTTTTCAATGTGTTCGTTGCAATTCATATTGTGCGTGATTGTGACTCCGAGATACTTCAGCTTAATAGAATGTTAAAGTGGCTATTATTTGTTCTGTAAGTAAAAAGCAATGGGGTTTTTTATTAGATACATTCATGTAAGCTGATTTATCGAAATTAATTTTCATGTCCCACGTAACACACCAGTCATAAGTTCGTTCAACTGCACTTGATCCTGGGCATTCCTAAACGACAGTAAATAAGGCAATCATCCGCAAATAGACGCAGTTATATGTTAGGATGCAAGTCATTAGCAATGTCATTTATATATAATAGAAACAAAATTGGTCCTAAAAGTAAACCTTGTGGCACACCAGATAAAACAGGTAAGGAGGATGATCGTTCGCCTGCTATTTGAACATATTGCTTTCTATTTGTAAGGTAAGCATGAATCTATTTGACAATTTGTGTATTAGTTCCGATTTTATACAATTTCTGAATAAGTTTTTGTGATACACCCGGTCAAAAGCCTTCGTAAAATCACTTGCTATAACATCAATTTGTTCCTTGTTGTTAATTGCGACGCCGAAAGCACGAGACAACCTCAAAAAGCTGCGTCACTGTTGACAGACGTTGGCGAAAGCCATGCTTCTTGCTGTAGAATAAGTTGCTGTAGAATAGATAGATAGATAGATAGATAGATAGATAGATAGATAGATAGATAGATAGATAGATAGATAGATAGATAGATAGATAGATAGATAGATAGATAGATAGATAGATAGATAGATAGATAGATAGATAGATAGATAGATAGATAGATAGATAGATAGATAGATAGATAGATAGATAGATAGATAGATAGATAGATAGATAGATAGATAGATAGATAGATAGATAGATAGATAGATAGATAGATAGATAGATAGATAGATAGATAGATAGATAGATAGATAGATAGATAGATAGATAGATAGATAGATAGATAGATAGATAGATAGATAGATAGATAGATAGATAGATAGATAGACCCGTCAAATGCTAACGCATGAAACAGAAGCGTATCCCTGTTCGTTTTCGGGTCTCAGCTGTGTAAATGTGCAAGAGAATTTTGTCTCACGTGGCTGGAACCAGCGCTGCGGGTGCCGCTGGGGCAGCGTCCGCGAGCGCTGTGGTAGAGTTCACCTGGCCAGGAGGAGCGGCAGGGGAATCGTTTTCATCGCCACCCTGCGTGTTTATTTATTTGGTCAGGTTAAGTTAAACACGGTGAACGAAACCAAGGCCTGCGGCGGTTTTATGCACCATACCTCTCCGCAGAATATACCACACAACAGGCTGCAGTAGATTGCTCATGGCTTTACTGCGTCGCGTACGACGGCCACGGAAAAAGATACGAGCAAGAGGTGGCTCGTAAAGTTTTATTTCACATAAAGTACGCATGCATTTACTTGCGACTAACCAGCCGCATTTAATCATCTCTAATTGTGTGTTACTCTGTAGAATAGGCTCAGAACAAGAAAAAAAAAATCACGTAATAAACACGAACTCCGATTTCGAAAGCACTAAAACGCAATTTGCATCAAAATAGGCACACGTTCAGTGTCCATAGTCTATTGACCGCTCTAAAGAAAAGAGTATTGTTTTCGCAATTGGATAAGAAGTGATGCATTCGGATCCGCCATCTGTATGTAAACGACACTGTTGAACAGCATTCTACGGTTTTACGGGGTGCGGTCCCAAATTCCTGAAAATTTCATTATTTTCTTAGCTACCTGCAGCCTTCAAATTTTTGCCGAGTCCTTGCTACATGACCAAACCAACTTCATTATGCTGTTGCAACATCTATTCCGACATTTTAACATATTGATTTATAAAAGGTTTAATCTGGATTTAAAAATTTTAGCAATCTCAATTCTGGCTAACAAACTGGCTTAAAGTATCGCTCATAGCGATGCATTACGTACATTTTACTACCAAATTATGGGGTGTTGCGCGCCAAAACCACTTTCTGATTATGAAGCAAATCGTACTGGGGGACTACGGAAATTTTGAAATCAAGGTTTATTTAACGTGCACCTAAATCTAAGTACACGGGTGTTTTCGCCCCCACCCCCCCATCGAAATTCCGTCGCCATGGCCGGGATTCTATCCCCCCCCGACCTTGTGCTTAGCAGCCCAACACCATAGCCACTAAGAAACCATGCCGGGGGAATATTTTCCACAATTTCTCCGTTGAGGTATGAACTCCACTCACTTCCTTGCGTTGTTTCCGTTATATAGTTAAGCGATTATTTATAGAATAGAGAGAAATCGACGTCCTTAAACTTGTACTTACGCATCCCTGTTCATCACCTGTTGAAGAGACAAACATCATAACAAATATCAACGCTTCTTTTCTCAACATTCGAAATTTTGAAGGGAACTTTAAGAAACGTTGTAGTAAAGTTAGCCGCGCACAATCAGTGCATTCTACCGGTGCTAGAATAGGGGGCAGAAACTTTGAGACTTACGAGGAAGCTCGAAAACAAGTTAAGGACCGCGCGAATAGCAATGGAACGAAGATTGTTCAAAATCACGAAATATCATTGGCACATGTGGAAGATATTCTACTACGGCGGGTGTACCATTTGCGTAATCAGGGAGGAACAAATTCAATACGCTTCAGTGAAGCGGCAATTATTTTCGCAGACACTAATTAATGATTGTACCAGTATTTGAGATCATTACCCACTATTTGGTTTGCTGCTTTGTATCTAACCTATTAGACTCAGTAATCAAGTATTCTACACTCTTGAGCCACTAGGTATGAGCCGAATGCTCTCTTGACAAGCAGATGAATGCGTGCCCGAATAGCTAAATTGCTGTTGGCGGCTGTCTGGCTTAGTGGAAAACTTCGGTACCTGAGTGCGTACTGTTGGGTATTCGTGCCTGAACAGACCAATTTGGCACAGCATACGTGATACTGGATTGCGACCATTCTTCGTCAATTACACAGCATATATGAATGCACCCAGTTTACACAAGGGATGTGTAGCATTAAATTCGTTAATGCAATAGTGCCTCGTCTGCAATCGGCTACTCTGAGCGCAACGATATTGCAGCCAGTATACTAGGGATATAGGGAGTTGCTACGTAAAGCATTTAAACTAGGGAGTAGTAATTATGAGATACACTGTGTGCTTGTATCATTCGGCACTGTGTTTGGCAGCGGTACTGCCACTTCGTGTGTCTGCTGATGTGGCCACAAAGATTCGCGATTCACGGATGAAATTGGTATATGATATGGTGATACAATAGCCATCTTGATAACCAACAAAACATATGCAGCAATTACAAACGCATAATAAGGGATTGCTAATCACATTAAGGTCTCGAAGGATTTCGAAAGGATGGATGCGCCAAAAAGTTTTTAATATTGCATTTAAGGCGCTGTATATTGTGGAATAGCTCTGCCGTGACTACAAAGCGCAAACCCTGCATTTTGTCCTCCCTCAAAGTGCATAAAGTAGCCAAAGAGCCACACTAGTTCACGCGACCTTTGAAAGAGCAGGCTGTGAGTTATTCGACAGCACATCACAAAACAGATGTGTTTAATTTGCGATGATCACGCTGCTGCACTGTCATTTCAGGGGCTCGTTCACGTGAGGACATTACGCGCCCAGAACAATGAGCTTCGCGTAAGCGGTCTTTCGTGGCAGCAAAAGAAATAACTTCCATAATTGTTACAGGGACCGTTTCGAGTCGCCTCACTTAAGTACACCTGAGGCGCTAAAACTCGCCATGGGAACATGATGTTTTAGGGGTGTCATTTCTACAGAAGCATCTGCCGAAGCGATCATTCTGATAGGTAGGAATAGCAATTAACATGAGAATATATTTAACCGGTCATCGCAAATTTGGTTACGAAACGCCTGTCACACTTAAATTTGATTGAAGAATCCCGTTGTTGGTCTGTGGCTATGACCCCGTGTTGCTAATAAACAGGTCGCAGGTGCGATGCCTTGGCGTAGGTGCTACATTCCGACGCAGGCATCATCGCTGGATACGGAGCACAGCGGGCATGTTAAAGAAGCCCGCATGGTTCAAATTACTCCGCTTCTCTCCTGCACGATCCGACTGACGAGTTTGCATGATATAGTTTAAAGGGCGGCTAAACGAGGACGTAGAAAGAAAGAGATAAACAGAGAAGCGCTGTCTGTGTGTATCTGTTTCTTTCTACGTACTCGTTGAGTCGCGCTATCATGAATTCTGACCAACTAGCCCGCCAATGTGTGATCAGTTTCGTTTACACAAACGACATCAGCGGGTCGAGTCAGAGATCAAGGTGACCCCGCGTGACCCGCCGCCTTTACATGCACCTAGCACAGCCGGTAGGACGAGATAACCCACCCATGGCATAAATCACCTCTACGTTAGATTGGCTTGACCTGCTGGCGCTTAAGTGAAACAGACGACCGGATTTTGGCCCGAAATCCGACTCGGCCTCTCTGTCTATCGGATTCACGTAAACGCAGCTAAGGCTCCTACGTTGGTTTTGTACGTTCAACAATGTCGATCAATCGCCGCTAACGAAACATGGGTCGGTCCCTTCGCACCTTCCGATGAGCTTTTTCACATTGTATTTAAAATCCGCGTGTTCAAAGCAACAGAGCACGAAGCGATTTTTTTTCTCTGGACAGCCTAAATGCACAGTAGAAAATAGTAGTTATCAGCAACAGTAGACGTTATGCGCATATTTACTGAAAGAAAGTTGCAACAATTAGAGTTAAAAAGTTTTCGTATTAGCGCTAACGTCGATAGTGAGGCCTAAGGTAATATGATAAAGTAGAAGTGAACGCCTACCCATGGTGTATGAAGCGCAGGTGGCGGATTAAAGGCGAGGACGTCCAGCGACTGGTCACGACGCTGAGGACAGGGTCAGTAGGCCGGATAGACACGCCGAGACCAGCAACGCCTTGTACCTTGGGGGAACGTCTGGGGTGAAAAGTCGCTTTGTCGGAGTACAGCAGGAGAACGAGTGCTCGGAGCTAACGTCGTCGTCTTCTTCTGCCGATTGTCAGCCAACGACCTACGTGTTGACGCGGTGAAGAAGAAAACCGCAGCATTTGTTGCCGTGTTTATGGTAATGACGTTGATGAGCCTTAGAAAGATGGAACGTAACCATAGTAAGGGACCAGCCAAAAGATCCGGTGGTTTGAACGCAACCTAATTTATTGAAGAAAATTGAAATTTATTGAAAGTTTTTGAAGAAAATGCGCAATTTAGTTTAAAATATTGGTTTCATTGTTTTATGGTATAGAATCTTGGATATAGGCATTCAAAGGTTCTAATTAGCCTGAAGAAGATATATTTATTGCTATGCGGCCCGGGCTTTGCACGGTTCTTTATGGTATGCAGCGCATACCCTCCGACAGCGCGTTTCCATGTCAGAGCTATGTTGTCCTTTTCGCAAGTTTACTTGTAAACAAGAGTTTTTATGTGTAAGTAAGGATGCGCCAGATATGCGTACATAGAAAGAATGTTGTGTGCGATTCTTGTGTGAGCATCGTACCTTGGAATTTGAAGACATTGTCACGCTTTTCCTGCACTTTATACAAAAAGAAGCCTTGAGAGCATCAATGATGAAGATGACCTTTGACAAAAGAAACTTGATCCAACAATAATTAAAGCACGCTGTTAAAAGTAAACATCTTCATGGAAGATGGCAGCTTACGGCAGTGCAACATCAGTGAAAGCTTTGAACGAAGAAAACTTATTGCACTGAACAAAGTGCCTGAGAATGGGCGTGCAATCTCAGCTCTAACTGATTAGCGTCATTGTATTAAACTTTGCAGGCATTATAAAATTAACAGACTAGTTTTAACGTATTATAACGCAACAGAATACCACCTTTTTAAGCATATATGTTGTGTAAGCAGTTTTGGATACGTTTCTTCGCATGGAATTCCGAATCCCGTCTGGAGATGTCAGTATTTAGGCACAGCACTTCTATGGCACTCAGTGTGTCCGCAGGCTGTTTGGCGCAGTACATGTTCGAAAAAAAAAATCATGAGCCATTCCGTTCTGTGAAGATGGATGACCTGCAAAGATGTTTACCACACGACACAGAGGTGACACAGAATGTTGAACAAAGGCAAGAACTTATTTATTGCCCTGATCGCAGGTCACCGTGACAATTTGTACACACACATATTCTCGTATCACCTCTGTAGGCATAGAAATGCTGAAGGATTTCTTCGCCTGCGCAACGAAAAATTTGTCCATCGCGTAAAACAATGGATTGCTGATACCCCCGTAAGCAAGGAAAAAAATTCTACCTGAGAGTCTAGTGATCTTGAAAGCGTTGCCTATTGATAACTAATCGTCTGAAAGTGCATATACAGGTGATGACACGCATGCTTTTTGCATAGAATGAAGAGATATTGCATCAAGTTCGGGAGCTGAGTTTTTCCACACGCAGATTTGTTTAGAGACAAGAAAAATGCATGCAGCCGTAGCCATAAACAGCTTCGCTTTAGGAAGTCGCAGTTTCTGCCTAAAGGCAAAGTTTTGTTAGAGACACTAAAGTATTATACGACTAGCCTACTAAATGAGATATGGTTATTAGCGTTTTGAGGCCGTACAGGTTACAGTATGGCCAATGTAAAGTAACCTTGGCAACAATTAACGGCCGAATTTTCTTGAGTGAAGCTACCTCAGTAGGCCTCTTTGAGGAACTTCAGACATTATTTGGTATATAATTGCCCTTATTCATTTTAGAACTGGTGAGGCTTATAAAGCTGACTAATTCCACGTCCTCTTCTATGGAGGACCTCGAGATAAGAATCAGTACGGAGTACGATTCCTAATCCATAAGGACGTAGCGCACAGCATTGAAGAATTAGGAAGCATTAATGAGAGGGTAGCAGTAGTCGTTATAAAACTTAATAAGAGGTGTAAATTAAAGGTTGTATAAGTCTACGCTCCAATCACCTCGATGATGAAGTAGATGAGTATTATGAAGATGTGGATTTAACAATGAGAAAAGCTTAAACTAAGTATACTGTAGTAATGGGCGGCTGCAATGCAAAAGTGGGGCAAAAAGCAGGCTGGTGCAAAAGCAATCGGCAACTACGGTGTCGATTCTAGAAACACTGCAGGAGAAATGTTGGTAGAATTCGGGGAAAGGAATCAGCTGCGAATAATGAACACCTAAATGCGACAAGTATCTTCTTCATCTAATTTCATTGCCATTGAGTTACCATTCCTTTAATTTATTTAGTAAGCAGAAATAATTACATTTGTAACTAGTAAGTACTAATGTACTTACTAGTTACTAAGTACTAGTGTGTAAGTAATTACAAGTAACTAGTAAGTACCAGTACATCTGCAGGCTTGGAGCCTGCAGGTGTACGCCTCACACCGGTGAAAGATGCCGAGAGTCAGTGTGGCTGTACTAATCCAGGTACAAACAAATTAGGAAGGCCCACTAAGCTTGAAAAAAGACACTCCCTCACCAGAACAGTAGTTGGCCTCCCTGGTGCAGTATACGGCCACAACCCGCCTGATACCTACGTATAACCAATGGTCCTCTCTCCCCAGCAGTTGCGGAGAACTGTCCAAGGCGGCGTTCAGACCTGTAACACAGCAGAGGCTGCTAAAAATCTCAGGGACCGGACCACGCGCCTGTGGAAACTGACTCTTGACTCTTGCAACGTTTACCACCAGACCCCTCTCGAGTGAGGCTAGCTTGGCAGGACTTTTCTTCGAGGAACTATCAGACATTGTCTAGAACATCATCGGCCTTAGTGAGATTAGAAGAACTGGTGATGCCTATACACTTCTGAATAACGAACATGTCCTCTGCGATAGAATTCTCCTAGATAAGAAGAAATACGGGATAGGATTCCTAATCCATAAGTACATAGCGGGCAACATTGACGAATTCTACAGCATTAATGAAAGGGTAGCTGTAGTCGGTAATCAAACTTAATAAAATTTATAAAGATAGTTCCTGCCGGCCCTCCAACATCCAGTTACGAGGATGATGAAGTAGATCAGTCTTATGAAGATGTTGAATTAGCGATGAGAAAAGTGCAAACTCAGTATACTGTAGTAATGGGCGACTTCAATGCGAAAGTGGGGAAAAAGCAGGCTGGTGAACACGAAATTGGCAACTACGGCATCGATTCTAGGAACGCTGGAGAATAAATGCTGGTAGAAATTGCAGAAAGTAATAAGCATCGAATAATGAACACCTTTATCAGGAAGCGTAGCAACAGAAAGTGGACGTGCATCAATGGTGAAACACGAAATGAAATTCCCTTATGAAAATGACAGTTGAAAAGCTGTTGGCATATTGTTGACGAATTGTTGACTCAATAGCCTTTCAACAATACCTCAACAATTATTGAAACCACAGGCAATAATTCAACAGTAAAGTTGTTGGGCAGTTCACAACAAAAAAGTCGTTGACTAAATTCTGTTGGTATATTGTTGAATAGTATTGAGTATTATTGAGCCATTGTTGAGCAGTTTTCAACAATAAAGTCATTGACTAAATTCTCTTGATATATTGTTGAATAGTATTGAGTATTATTGAGCCATTGTTGAGTAATTTTCAACAATAAAGACGTTGACTAAATTCTGTTGATATATTGCGGAATAGTATTGAGTATTATTGAGCCAATATTGAGTAGTTTTCAACAATAAAGTCGTTGACTAAATTCTCTTGACATATTGTTGAATAGTATTGACTATTGAACCATTGTTGAGTAGTTTCCAACAATAAAGTCGTTGACTAAATGCTGTTAACTTATTGTTGAATAAAATTGAGTGACGAGCAATATTGTGTTTCGAAGTACATGTGAAAAGCACACGCACATATGTATGTGTGCGTCTTTTGCACATATATGTTGCTTTACTGATCACTTGATCACCATTGCATATATACAGGGTGTTGTTTCACGTTACTTGAACCATAGACGTATATACACGTGTTTCAGCTAACTTTACTCAGAGTTTAAAAATATGCCGATGCACCATAAGACGATGCGACCAAATGCATGTTGCTCACTCTTGTACGTGTCACGCTATTCTTGTATTTTTCCTAAGTAGTTAATTAGTCAAGAAAATTAGCCATTTTGAAGGAACAAAGCTAGGCGAAAAATTCTAATTAGAAAGCTCTAGAGCACTTTGCAAAACGTCCTATTAGGTAATTTCTCACTTTCTATCTATTAAGTGTTAGTGTTTTTCAGCTTACTGCGGATGCCCGTGAAATAGAAAAAATATCACCTGACATATCCGCTTGCGCGCCGTGCTTGCAGCGCTCCCAAACGAGCATACCATCGAGCAGGGTGTGTTGCCGCTTAAAAGGCGACAGGGCAGTGACGAAGGCGTTGGCTGTGGTATTGACGCCAGCGACGTGCTTCCCTCGCTGCGGTTCATGATGGCGATAAGCAGACGGGTGTTCACACCGGTTAAATGGTATGTTTTCATTTGTGCGCAGAAGGCTTAGGAGCAGTGCAATCACGACTCGCAGGCGGGCATATGTCACGTGGTGCTTTTTCTATTTCGCGAGCATCCGCAGTAAGGTGAAAAACAATAATACTTAACAGATAGAAAGACAGAAACTGTTTATTCGGACGTGTTGCCAACAGCTCTGCAACTTTCTAATTGGAATTTCTTTCCTAACTTCCTTGCTTCAGAAGTTGGTTAATTATGCTTGACTAAATAGCTAATTAAGCAAAAATACACAAATAGCGCGACACGCTACATACCAAAGGGAACAACATGCATTTAGTCGCGTCGTCATAGAGTTTACACTCGGCCTAAAGTTAGCAGAAACACCCTGCACACACATATATATATATATATATATATATATATATATATGCAGTTTGAGAAGACAAACGTCCCTACAAGCAGTGACAAACAACCGATGATGGGACGCATCCTGCATTTCCATCGGCCTCCATTATAAGGGGCCAGTGCCCTGGCTGTGTGTTAGGAAACGGCATTGCATGCCTCCATGTTAAATATGGTCAAGGTGGCGGAGAAGGTTAACAAAATTCAAGTCTGGGGTTTGACGTGCCAAAACCACGCTTTGATTATGAGCCGCACCGTAGTAAGAAACGCCATATTTATTTTCACCATCTGGGGTTCTTTAACCTGCACCGAACGCACAGTACACGGTCGTTTTTGCATTTCACCCCAATCGAAATGCAGCCGCCGCGGCCGGCATTAGATCCCAAGCACTCGGGTTAGTAGAGCAACACCTCAGCCACTATGCCACCACGGTGGGTGCTGCGGAGAAAGGAGTGAACATCGTTTTTACAGAGTGCGTTTCGCTTACCCGTTAGCGCGCTATACAGAACGAAACGAAAAGCTTGGCCGATATGTACGACATGGTGCTCATATTTCACATGGAGGCCAAATTCTTTTCTGTGACCTAGACGGGGTGCTGGGGAATGTGTTCGGAATCTGCTCGGCCACCAAGCACAATCTGCGCTGCTATACGTTCTCGGTGACAAATCGCACAGCGCAGGAGCACACGCACAAATGTTTAAAGAATGGGACGACAGACCGCCCGCAGTTTGCCATGACGTCGAAATGAGAAGCACAAACAGCGACGTTTCTGTACTTTTCTGGTCAATAGTTCAGTTCGCATGGTTGCGGCACGCATTACTTTTCTTTTTTAAATCCAAACGACGAAAACTGTGCGCGCACAAATTAGCGCGGCGTTTGTGACGTTTGAATTTGGCGCCTTTTCCCGCGCATGCCATTAGCTCCGGCCGGTTCACTGCGTTACTGCGCTAAAGAAAGTAGTTCACCAAAGAAGCGAAGCAAAAAACTTTTATACACTTGCAAATCGCAACAATTGTTCAGTAATAACATGAAATTACATAATTTGTTATCCAATGGTACAATTTATGATAATATAAGCGTGTATTTGTATGAGTGCACATGTATGATTGCGCGTTTGCGCTGTTGATGCTTTGCGCGTTCCGGCGAGTTCGTGCACGCCGCTGGCTTGAGAGTTTGCTGCGTTTTCTGTGTTCTTTGTGTGCTTCGCTGTGACATCTTTGGAATATTCCTGCGTGTTGCTCGCTTTTTATGGACTTGTTGCCTCGAAGGTCGCCATGATCGCCTGCGACTCAGCGACATCAAGGGTGAGTGAGTGTTTCGAATTCCCCTTGTTCGTCCATTGCGACGCGGTGAACGGAAGCGGGGAAATTTCAGCGCTTGTGCGTGTCTTCCGCGCGCCTCTTTTCTAGTGTTCATTCCTAGTACTATCCTTCCGTTGCGAGAATGGGTTGTACAGCACTAGATTTGTGGTAGATAACGTGGAATTTTGTCCTGGTTTAACTTTACACTCCGCTTGTGGTGACGTAAGGCAGCTATGTGGTGCCACCTAAAACAGGGCATGTTGTACGCCATGATTTCTGATACGGTGTTCGAGCACCGATTCAGTTAGCCTTATTAATGAGCGCAAAACAATGCGACGTGAAACCATCCGATCTGTACTGTAATCGAAGATATTTCGTTTGCGCCACGCTAGTAAAAGGCGTGTGAGCGAGCTTTCAGCAAAAGGGGGGGGGGGGTGCATTGGGATTGGCGAAAGTGTATTCTGTTGCGCTGTTCCCTTCAGGATCGAGTGACTCCGCGGTGCTTCAAGGCCACTAGAGAGTTTTAGCCCAGCGGGTTTACGGCCAGCGGAGCGGAGCGGGCGAGCGGAGACGCGACTGCGCATGCGCACTACGCTGAGGCGGCCAGCGGTTTTACGGATCAGCGTTTACGCCCGCTGGAAAGCACTCCCCAGCGGAGGGTATACGCAACGCGCGAGCGTGCGTAAGCGCGCGCGGGCGTGTATGGGAAATGCAAGATGGCAGCCGCGAACATGAACGCCGCAGTTCTGCATCGACATGTGCATCGACGACGGCGACTGCGGCACTGACCCGTACATTAGTACTCAGTACATTATTAACAAATAATGTACTGAGAACATGTAATATATCTTTATTCAACATTTCTTGCATTATAAAAGCAAACGTAATTCAAATTCATTTCTCAGTAACTCCTATTCGGACCACTAGGTGGGGCAGCAGAGCGCCCGCTCTTTACCCCGCTCGAGCGGGTGAGTGATCCGCCGGGCTAAAATTCTTTTTTCGCGAGCCGCTCCGCTGGCGCAACGGTGGAGACCTAGAGCGGAGCGAAACGTAAACCCGCTGAGCTAAAAGTCTCTACTATCTGACACGCCGTGCGGCCGATGTTCGCGCGATCGGAAAACACAGAGGAGGCTGTCGCGCAATAATAAAGAATTTCAAGGGTGTACATGCGATACGTGAGATACAATAGGGGTGATGCCACAGAGTGCTGCGAAATCATCGAGTTATACGCCTTGCCAACCGCGTGCGTTTTGTTTTCCCCCAGGTCGCGCGCATTCAACTTTATTTTTGTCATCTTCTCCGTTCGTCGCCATCGAGTGGTTCGCCCAAACGGCTTCGCGTAGGCGCTCTTTGCATTCATGGAAAGGCAGATTTCATGGCACTCCAGGTCCTACAACATTCAAAATAATGTAATTTCGTGAAATTGCAGCTTTTCGCACTTCAGTAACTGATTTAACAATAGTTTTAAAATCAGTAAAGGAACGAGATGCCTGGCATATCTGCGTTGTCGTCCCACTGTGTTTCGAGGCGGCATGTATACGTTATCGGCAACATAAACATCAATAATTAGCATTGTTTCTTGTGACCATAGAAGTAGCTAGTTATGTCGAAAAGCTATTTTTGCTTCGAATCAGAGCACTATAGAGTGAACAGATTCAAAGGGGAGCGCATCGTTGTGAACTAAATCACGACGCTTTGCCACAAGCTTGGAATAATGCTTTGTCGAAAGAGCAGTTCTGTGAAATTCTTTCTTTGAGAGTAGGCAAAACTTCAGTAGCATCAGGTAGACGGGGAGTAAAAGAATGTAACAATGGTTTTATATGAAGGAGCTGCCTTTAATATGTGGCCATAACAGTTAAGTAGATGCGTGGAAATAATGTTTAAAGTAACTAGAGGAATGTGAAATAAATTTTTTGACAAGCTCACACTGCCATTGGCAAGAGCGGCCACACTTTAGTGTATTCAATGACTAGTCATTTGTATCCGTCCACTTATGTAAGCCTAAAGGTCCATGTAGCTCTTTTGATTGTCACTTTTGCTGCATCGTGGCTTCACGTTTTAATAGTGACATCTTTTTTCAGATTCAAAATGAGCTGGGAGAGGCCCCAGCTGGAACGGTAAAAGTGAATTCTTTGGCCATCCATTCTGTAGCGTCACGATGATCAAATACACTGATACCGTGAAAATGTATTGCAGGAAGCAGAAAAAACAACATTGCTGATGCAACTGCAACGCATTTGCTCCAGTGATCAATTGGTGCAGAGTGCCTTCATTAGGAGACATGGTGCCTTTAAGCACTCAGCTTAAAGACTTTGCAACTGCACCAGGACTGGGAGTGAATTTCGTCACTTGTGAACATATTAAACGTGGAATGTGCCTTTTTCAGTGTATATGCCTGATATGAGAGGGGCGTTCAGAAACTTAGTGTGGACATTAGTGGTCTGCATGAGTGCACATCTTTCTAGTTTTACCAGAACGAAGGTATTATGACCTATGTCATACAGCAGTGCACAGCTAGAGGTATCAAACCAGAACAGCAGCACCCTTTGAGAAAGTTGGCTGAAGAACGAGCAGTGATCGGGGCTTTCTGCATTTCAAAGGCCAAATTCCAAAAAGATTGATGCCGAGCTGGACGGTGTGAAGTGCCGCTCACCACATGCTGTAGCCAGCATGGCATTTTTAATCTCCTTGGCATTATGTCTCGTTAAGATACAGAAATTGCATCACTACTCATAAAGAAATTGGAAATTGGGAGGTTGAGGGGAAGTGGAAGGGCTCCCCTCTGGAGCAGCCAGTGCATGCCCTTTGCTATACTGATAATCATACCTTAATGAGAACCAGTGATGCATGTTAACCTATTACGCAGCCAAGTGCATTCCTTGTTTTGTATTAAGGGGACACTAATGACACCTTAAATGAATTTAAAATAAAGCATCATCTTAAATAACTACTTCTGTAACTTTCTTGGTAGTTGTTTGATTATTAGAGAAAATAAAGCTCAAAGTTCAATTTTCTGAATATCGCCCCAAAATCTTCGTGCTGACACCTCATTGTCACATCATGGATTCCAAGTATTTTTTCAAACTTGGGCTGTATTGGTTCTGTAAAAGTTCCTGACGCTTTTTATTTCGGGTTTTTGGAATACGATGAAGAATATCTTTATTTGTAAAAAAAATTGCTACACCTCAACAGACATCATCAAAATCCATGACATCACAGCAAGCGGGTGTGGTAACTTCAAGGCAGCACTGCCACCAATCTTTCCTCTTGCTGCTTTTACAGTTTACTCAGCCTCTTGTCAAGGTATGAGTGAATCTCTTGAATTGTAGGAAGGTCATGTACAGATACATCTAAAATAATTTTTCTCTTTAGTACTTTCATGCCGTAGTTGCTTAGGGGTGTTGGCACAGCTCCGCTAAGCACGAGGTCACAGGATCAAACAGCCGCATATTGATGGAGGTGAAATACAAAACTGCCCAGGTACCTTGCAGCCTGATTTGGTAAAAATTAGTCCAGAGTTCCCCACTAAGGCGTGCCTAAACATCAGATTGTCGTTTTGGCACATAAAACACCAGAATTTAAATATTTTAATTTTGCTTTAGTGCTCCTTTAAGCTGTAGAATTCATGATCTTTGCAAAAACTCATGCTCAAAGTATTCTCCATAAAGATTAAATACACAGTAGATATAAGTGTCTATTTATATTTTGAATTGTGGTGATACGTGATGACTATTAGAACGGTGGTACAACGAGACAGACAGAATTGTAATACAATGTATGACGGCACGATGATGCACATCGAGGAAATGACTGAGTTTCCCTAGAGGTCCCTGACATGGACATCAACTGACTGTCCACAAACTTCTGAGTTCACTCCGTGATCTTGTGCAGCCTGTGCTTTGCGAGTCGATTAATTTAATTGAAGTGGTGGTTGGCACATACTGTCCTTGCAGCTTATGTACATTTCATACAGTGGAGTGGAATCTCACATATTACTTCTGCAGCACAGCAAGCTAACGTGACATGTAGTGGTAATCTTAGTAATGATCGACAATCATGTCCCTCTTTGAGCTCCTAATGCTGCTTGCCAACACAAGCAGCAGCAGTTGCCCAAGATAGCGGGAAGGAGATTCATTGAAAAGTGGCATATGCCCAGGGTCGCATACCCAGTCACGCAAGCTGTTCCAACGGTTGATTTTGAACTCTTCCCTCAACATAGCAGCCCAATCTCCCCATTAGACCATGGACTACCTATTGACACAAATGGATGGGAAAATAGAGACAAACACCTGAAAATATGAAGTATCCTAAGAATGGTAATCACAATAAATAGTACTAGATGTGCATTAGCGCAAGCTCTTGGGCCAGTTGGTGCATGATGAACTTGAAAAAGGGGGGTACCAGCAAAACAAAGGACGCGCACACACGTAAAAGGCGTTAGACAGGGACGGACGCTGGTCCGTCCCAACGTCCGTCCGTGTCTAATGCCGTTTCCTTGTGTGCGTGTCATTTGTGTTTCGCTGGTACTCCCCTTTTTCAAGTACTAGATGTTTGGATACTTTGGTTTATTATTCTTGTTTGTGCTGGATTGTTTTTCTGAAACATGTGGCGTCCAGACAGCATAAGAAGCTTGTAAGAAGTAAAGTTTAGCAATCTAGATTTGCAACAGGTACTTCTGTAATTTATTTGCAGTAGGGCTGTTGCGTGAATGTGCTTGAAAGGCTTAAAACTGTTTTGCTAACATTTACTTAAACATGCAGGTTCACATAGGTTGAAGGAGTGCACATTGAGAAGGTTATCCTGGCACAGTTTACCATGGTCTGCCATGGTGGACCAGGAAAGTTTGCAAGGGCCTTGCTTCACCATGTGTTTACAGAGGAGGAGCTCATGGGCCATTTGGGCTTTGGAAATAACACCAAGGGGCAAAAAAGGCTCTTGACCCCACCAGGGTCAGTGCTGTTATAGGCAAGTACCATATATCCTTTCTGGTTGCATTTTTACATTCACATTTTTTTCTAAAATTATGAACTTGCCATTGGCATAACAAACGACTTTCAAGTAGCCCGTGTGTGCAGTTGTGTGCGACAATAGCCTACTATTTGGAATGACTGTTCGTACGATCTTAAGTGTGTAATGCCGCCATACTCAAATGCTTCTAAAATTTAAAAGCTGCCTTCACTGCTGAAAGTTTTTAGTGGCTCCACCACATAAAATGAGCTGCATTTGCGCATTAGCAGTGTTGCTTGGCTGTCATTGCAAGGAATAGTTGTCTGTGAAGCACGCTCCAAAACTATTGGCATGGAGGACATGTTTAGTTAGCCTGAAAATGTTATTCTAATACGCGAATTGCGAAGGAGGTATGCTCAAGTGTGGTTACTGGTCAGCTCGAGCAGGAGCATGTTCACCAAATTGCAGAAGTCAAAACAGCTCTCCAGGTTCTGAGATGTGAAACAGTAGTTTCACCAATTTTAACAGACCACATCGAATTAAGGTTGCTCCTATATTGAAGGAGTTCCATGTGATGCCAGACAGCAGCCTTTTAGCAGAGGGAACCTGAGTGGTGTGGCAATTTTCTTTTGGTTGTTTCAATCAAAGAAACAACAGGGACAGAGTTGCAAGCATTTCTGTCAACAGTACTACGTTTAGTGGGCGCTTACTCATTCTAAGCACTTAACCTATGGCTCGTATTTATTAACGCACACTTTATCACTTTGTATTCTAAGATATGAAAAAAATATTTATGTATTCTAAGATATGAAAAAAATATTTATGTGGCTTTTCCCCATATACTTCAATAAATTGAGAATAGGCTCTTGGGGCCTAATGTATAAAGCTTCTTACAGACCATCGGACATGTCCACTACTCCCATTCTGAAATTGTTAGAATTGATTCCTGCTTCCTTACTTCACCTACCTGTTAACAGCGTTATTATGAACCATTGCCAAGTAGATTAGGGGCTTAAAGTAATCAAAAAGATGAATGGGCTTTTCTGTCACTCTTGTTTAGCCCATTGAGGATCACATTTTGGGGAAAAATATGCCTCTCTAATTTAGGAGTTATATATTTTTTGTGGTGTGCAAATGCTCAAAACTTTCGAATTGAATAGTGTCCTATTCAATTTAGTCTTTGAATGGTCACTATTTGTAAATGCGAGTATTCTAATATTTCGAAACACCAATAAAACATGAAATTTGAGCCAAAGTACGGTAAATTTTCAGCTCCAATAACATAGTGTAGACATAAACGTAACAACTTGTAATAGCAGACCAGGCTACATTACTTCAGTAGCTGCACTTTAGAGGCTGTACAGCAATCATTTATGCTTACTGAAGAGTCCTGTGCATGTGAAGAAACTTTCTGCTGCTCCATTTGTGCTTTTAGTAAACAGCTTTTCATAACATAACAATGACAGAAACTTGCTAACTTTAATAATACTAGGATGTGAGCCTCATCTTACATTATTTGTGATATCAGCTGTTCATTATTCAGAAACTATCCATTATTTGATTTGCTTCTAGCATTATTCGGTTCAGCCTCAAAAATCACTTTTCACGCACCCTTAATATTTTGATTGCAGATTTAAGTTCTTCAGAGTGACATTCCGAGAAAATAAACTGGTAAATAATATTTTTAAATAACAATAAAGTGGCAATACCATTTCAGTATTTGCAGTTTTACATGTTTTATTTTTTTATGCAGGATAAAGCAGCATAATTTTTTTGTGTAATGAAACTTACAGAAAACTTGTGGCAACACTCCCAAATTACTGCAATGACAGACACCAAGGAGCTAAGTGAAAATCAGTTTTGGAGAAACCCATGGAGCGAAAGCACTATAAGAATATTTTCTAGAAGTCTCAGAAGGTTGCAGCACCTCCAGTGGGATGCTAGGCAACACTTTGTTCTGAAAAGGCACATTTTTTCAGTAACGTTCCGTCACAGCCACAGATGTACGGTAGTAAACCCTAAAAGGGTTAAAGAAGTCAGTCCTATGGCATATGGCTCTTAAAAGACAGCATTTCTTCGTATCTGTCACATTCTGCATGTGTCATGCTAAGCAGCTTGGTGCACAACTACATGGAATCCTCATTATAACAGTAATTCAGTCGTTGAGGCAGAAAACATACTTTGCTGTAAGCAGTGTCTTCTTTAATGTAGAAAGTCCTAAGTCATTGTAAGGCGAGAAGTACATTCCGATTGCATGTGAACTCAGGAAACCTAACTTCAAATGAAGCGACACTCAATTGTAGTGACATGACAGTATTGTATTTGGAGCATGGAAAAACACAGTCAAGTGCTGCACATTTTAATTATGAAAGTTACAAGAAATAATTTTAGTTGTCAGCTCAGGTTTATTTATGAATAACATGAATTTTTTTCACCATTTTATTTCTTAGCAAGTAAAGTTCACATCTTCGACATTGAGGATATTCATCAAGTTATTTTGCTACAGCGTTTTGTTCCTCTTTTCCCTTTCCTGCTTTTGACACTTAGTCGAGTCCTGTGCCACACTGAATAAATTTAAATGGTCATGCTCATGCTGTAAAGCTGTACCCGTGGAAAGTTGGAATAAAGCAACACAAATACATAAATCAATTTCATTATAACGAGGGCAGATTGCATGCCATTCTTTTGCATGTGGAAGTTGCTTTTTAAAACTTGTTCTGGCTTCTTGTTTTTGCAGGCTTCAGGTGTCGCAAATTGCCTGGTACCAACATGCCCTAGGTAAAGAACTCTGGCCTCGCTTCTTGCATGGGACCAATAGCCTCTGAAGAGCCCAAGTTGGACAGCTCAAACCAAAACACAAGTGTTGTGCTTTTGTAACTCTCGACATTTTTATGTTTTATGTTAGTCTCCTGTAGGGCCCAATTTAGATTTCTCAAATGAGCTTACAAATGTGCCTTTCTATGCATTCACATTTTTATGTTAATTTTATTTGTTAATTATGCTAGTCTCCTGAGAAGTCCACATTGGATTGCTCAATCCAGAATACAAGTGCTGTGCTTTGTTATAGTTCACTGCATTTTTATGTTAGTTTTTGATATGGTTCTAGTAAGGAAAGTGTTTTCTTATTAATATATTTTTAAGTATCTTAAGCCATTCATGCCAAACCACCCAAATTTGTCAAGAACTGTTCCATTACGGCAAACCATTTCAAGTTTGCTTGATTTTGAGTAGGTACAATGAGAAAATTTGCTTTCGTACATACACTTGAGTCATTCCAGGGCAACCAACCAACGTTTTTTTGACCATCACAGATATAGTTGAAGCTCCAAACTCTTGCTCCCCATTTATTTTCCTTCGCAAAAATTTTTTTGAACTTTGGCAAAAATTTATTGTTCTTGCCCAGCTAAGCTAGAAGGCACTGATACACGTTTCTTCTGAAAGGGAAATTGTATGATCCAAATATTCAGATGGTGTTCATGTCAAGAGACTGAAGTGGTGTGAGTGCCAAAATTTGCAAAGTTTGAATTGTCTTTTAACGTAGGGAAATACAGAAGGCACAAAATAAATATAAAATCAGACTGGTTGACTTGGGATAGCTGCAAAATATTTCAAGCCTTGGAGGTTCAGTTGATCAGCTAAAAAACTGTGAAGTTCAAACTTTGTGCAGAAAGCTTCGTGTTGAAGGTAAAAAAATTAGCTTTGGTGGTTGGCACAAAAGTATATGTCGCCCATCGTTACACAGCCCTACATGTCTGCTATACATGTGACAAGTAACAAAAAGGTATTATTCTTTAAGTGCGATAAATAATTGTTTATAATGTTCATTTGTGGATCACACATACAGCATAAATATAGCATAAATATATGAAGCCATGTCATCTAGTAAGGAAATATTGTTAATATAATTAGCCACAACAACTATTCAACAAACTGACTGCCTTTTTTATCATTGCGAAGGCAGGTGATGTCTAGCGCTGCAGCTGCAGTCTCAATTCGTATTTTTTTAGCATGAACGCAAGAAGTGGTTGCCAATGGTGTCTGACCACATCAGACTAAACATGGCACATATGACTTTTATAGATGAGCATGTTCCGGCTCTGAAACAGTGGTAGCAAACACCACCACAAGAATTTGTTCGTACTCATGTAGGTTTTCAGTCCTAATTATGAAGGTGTTTTCTACTTGCATCGTCATTGGGCTTCAGGGAGCAGGGCACAAAGTGTCCTGCTCCCTCTATGTTGCATTGCACTGCGACATGCCCTTTAAAATGCTTTGTATAAACAATATCAGCGCTCTTTCTGGATTTACTGTCTACATAATAGCTGATATTTCTTTTTGTAAACTGCACGAACCATATTTTTTAGCACTGCAGGATTCCCTCACGTATTTAATACGTACGAGGTCTGTTAGAAAAGTATTTGACCTTTTTTTGCGAACACCTGATGAATATGTAACAAGTGCGTTTTCATCAGCCGCCCTTGAACCTTTGTGCGCATGCACGAATTTTTTCCTGCCTGCCAATAGCGTGACTTGCTGGGATGCAGCATTTGAATGAGGTAGTACACAGTGCTCTCGTCGGTTTTTTATTGCAAGGAAAATGGCGGAGTGACTGGAGCAGTGCTACTGCATCAAATTTTGCCAGAAACTGGGCGACAGCCAAGTGGAAACCATTCCGAAGATTCAGACTGCTTTTGGTGACTATGCTATGAGTAGCACACAGATTAAGGAGTGGTACAACCAGTTTAAAGACGGCCACGCATCGGTGGAGAGCGAGCCACGCTCCAGTCGGCCATCAACATGCCAAAATGACCACGTCATTGCCGAAGTGAACCCCGTGGTGATGCGGGACTGTCATGTGACTATCCAAGAAATTGTGGAAGAGGTGGGCATCAGCACATTTTATCCACATTCCATTATCACTGAAGATTTGGCCATGAAGAGAGTTGCACCGAAATTCGTTCCCAAGCTGTTCATGGTGGAGCTAAAGCAACTTCGTGTTGAAGTCTCACAGACATGCTGGATTCCACAAACAGTGACCCCAACTTCATGAACACCATAATCACTGGTGACAAGTCTTGGGGGTATGTTTACGACCCGGAAACCAAATCCCAGTCATTACAGTGGAAGCATTCCACGTCGCCAACCAAAGACCGCTAAGTGCGCATCAACGTTAAAGTGTTGCTGACTGCTTTCTTTGACTCCCGCAGTGTGGTACACCACGGGTAGGCACCACAGGGTCAAACAATCACTAAAGACTACTACAGGGATGTCCTCCATGGCCTATGTGATGCTGTGTGGCGCAAGATACAGAAGTTGTCAACAGGCAATTGGCACATCCATGACGACAATGCTTTTCTCGCACTTGATTCAGACTTTTTGGCGAATAACCAGACTCCTGTAGTTCGACAGGCTCCTTACTCTCCTCATGTGGCCGCCTGCGACTTCTGGCTGTTTCCCAGAATCAAGAGGCCATTGAAAGAAGCGATTTCAGACAAGAGAAGACATCATGGCTGCAACGACAGCTGAGCTAAACTCCGTTTGGAAAGAGGCCTTCTCGGAATGCTTCTAACAATGGCAGCACTGCTGGGAGAAGTGACTGGAGTACCAAGGAGACTACTTTGAGGGTGATTAGGTTTCCAACGCTCCAGTTATGCCAGTTTTTTTTTTTTTTTCTTCAGCCAAAGGTCAGATACTTTTCTAACAGACCTCGTATTGATAGTTTATGTGCAATGGCTGTATGGTTTACCTGGCCCACAGCAAACACAAGCCTCGCTGCGTTAGAGCATGTGGCCCTTGGCAATAAAATGCAGACCCTAACACCGCTTCTCTGTCATCTGTGTGGAGACAAAGCCAGCTTTGTCGTGTGCATTCCCAGCCGGCAAGCTGTGCGCACATCCGAGAAAAGTCTGTGCTGACAAAATTTCAAAAAAGAATTTCTCGTATTTAAAAATAATTCCTTCTTTAACTTCACACATGCATAGCAGACATGTAGAGCTATCCAATAATGTATCACATTTTTTGGCCAACTACGAAAGCTGTTTTTTCATTCAACATGAAGCTTCTTGCAAAAGATTAGAATTTGTTTTATTTTTACAGGCGATCAGCTGAACCTTCAAAGCTGCACATATATTTTGCTATACTATGTCACCTGGGCTACCATTCTGTATTTAAGTTCTGTCCTGTGAATTTTTCGTTACGAAAAAAAATCTAACGGATTGCAATTTGACTCATTTTTGCCGGTGCCAAAAGCAATTGAAGTATTCAAATATATGAAAAATTGGCTATTTTGGCAGTTGCATCACTTCACGTATTTCCACGCACACCATTTGAAGGCCTCGATCAATACAATGTGCATTGGAAAAAGAATGTTGATTGATGTCCTCTAGCTCAGCTGAGCAGGAAAACTAAACTGTCACCAAAATGCTACAAAATATCTGGCAAAAATTAATAAAAGTGGGTAACGAGTTTTGAAATCTAGTAAACACATGGCAATGTTTCAGCTATATGTGTGGTGTCAAAAAAACACTGGTCGATTGGGCATGGAATCGCACACCTGCAAGTACATCTGTGCCATTGTCAGAGTTCAGTAAAAACTGCATTTTACATAGCTTTGTAAACATGGTTTATTGCTATCTAAAATACATGAGTAAAAATTAATAGGTATAAGTCGGCTTAAATTTAAAATGCAACAAAATATCTCCGGTAATGGCAATGATGTGCCTTTCATGTTTGCATGAAACCATATCTTTTTCTGAATTCTTTCGTTATTTTTTTGTCACAGTGAATAAAATTGAACTCACAAAAGGAGTAACTGTTTTGTTCCAGCACATCAATAATAGTTTTTTTTTTCATATAAAAATCTGAAGTAGTTAATATGAATAAGTCGCTTGATATGGAATGACCTGCGCAGGAACGTTATCATGGCAGAAAACGCAACTGTATCATGCAACAGCAATGCAGCATAATAAACTGCTCCCATAAGCATCACTTATTGTGATTGCCATATTTCAGAAGTATGTAAGGTTTACTGAAATTGGCACACACCATTCAACCAACAAATAAGGATTGTACAGTGGTCCTTTTTCAGTTTTACAGATTTTTTTAAAGTTGTCTGTGCCAGGTAGCATAATTTTTGTTCTTGCGCTGGATTATTCAGAGGTGGACATTACTAGCACAAGAAATGGAAACATTAAACTGATTCTCATAAATTTATTAATTCACTTAAACATCACGGCACATATTTCAATTTGCAAATTGTAGCCAGTGAGGTTGAAAGACATATTCACTTGAAATTAATTTCCAGGATGACACCAGTTGCGAGATTTTTTCATAAATGTGAGAAATACATGGGCATTCCGGTTACTTTTGTGCTTCAATGCATAACAGTGCGTTGTGTTAACAAAAAAGTGCTACAGCAGTGCATTTCTACAGCCAGTTTGATGGCATGTGTCTTGTTACTGGTGTCGTTCTGGAAGTTCGTTCTTAGTGCATACACCTTGTAAAATTACCGTCTACAATTCGTAAAAACTTTATTAGGAACTGAGTTTTTCTTAATCAGCTGACTATGGTGTCTTGATTTCTCATGCAAGTAATGTTTGGCACTCTGTATCTAGAATTATGTTAGCTGCAACAGTCCGTGTTTAATAAATTCCATGAAACTTAAAGATAACCACCCTGCATATCAGGTCTCATTTGAGTGCTGTGGGCTCAAGCAAATCGTGCCATGGTAATAGTACCACTGGCTCCCTAATAGAGAAAGCAAGTACCTTTTTTGAGTGTTCTTATTGACAGTCATGTCAGTCTGCTTCTACATTTATTTATTTAGGTATTTATTTTTTTAAATTTATTTCTTTTGGGAAATGTATTTTACTTGAGGGCCACACAGACTACACCTTCAGTATTCAATTTTGTTATGGTGTCAAGCTGCAGGAAGTTTGTACTGTGCAATAGTTTTTAAGAAGTTTCTGATGTTCTCAAACTACAAATGTTTGTACATTTACACAGATGTTTGGTTACAAATAAACAGTTCACCTAGAAAAATGGTTTTTGTCTGCATCAGTTCAGCACTCTTGATATTGTGGAGGACCATTCACTCTGACAACTGAAAAAAGTGGCATAACAGTACTGCTAGCAGTTTTGCAATATGTTTTATTACAGGCAATCTAGGAGCATGTTTTGAGCCCAGGGTGACAGAGGCCTGCGATACAAAACGGCTCTATTTAAATTTTATCCCTATCCTCTCACAGCAAACATACCAACGTGACATCAAAGGTACTTATATGCAACATAGCTCAGCAGTATTTTAAGGTAAGTGCAGGTTTAAACTGCTAAATACCCAGTAGGGCATAAAGGGATTTCAACATAATTTGTGTTGATGTTCAACAGATCTGCAACAATTCTTCCATGGGCTTTCAATATTGACGAACAACACATTTCAACAATACGTCAATGGGCTTTCAATTTTGAGACTGAACACATCTTCAACAACGCTTCAATGGGCTTTCAACATTGACAAACAACACATTTCAACAATACCTCAATGGGCTTTCAATTTTGAGCTTCAACAATGCTTCAATGGGCTTTCAACATTGACAAACAACACATTTCAACAATACGTCAATTGGGTTTCAACATTGACAAACAACGCACCTTCAACAATGCTTCAATGGACTTTCAGCATTGAAGTACACCATAGTTTCAACGATATGCCAATGATCTTTCAAATTGAGAGGCCACAATGATGTTTCCAGTGAATGTCGCGGGCCAATTATCAACACTTGTCAACAATTTCCTCAATGATGTTTCAACAATTCCCCAATGATCTTTCAAGGTCATTTGTTGACGTTGAACAATGATACGTCAATAACCTTTCAACAATTTTTTTTGTAAGGGTTGACTTAATACTTTCTGCCGATCCCAGCATAGTGCAGGATGTAGAAGTGATAGGTAAGGTAAAGTACAGTGATCATAGGTAAGTTAGGGCTAGGATTAACCTCAATTTCAAGAGAGAAAGTTTAAATTTGGTCAAGAAGAAACAGGTCAACCTAGAAGCAGTAAAGGTAAAAGCAAGCAAATTCAGGCTGGTATATCCAAACAAATATGCGACCTTAGAACAGAGATATGACGATGACATAGAGCTAATGAATCAAACCGTAACTATGCTGGCTTCACAGGCAGCAATTAAAGTGGGAGGCATGGCACAAAGACGACCGGTAGGCAAGCTCTCCCAAGTAAGAAAGGACCTAAAAAGGAAACGACAAAGAAGGAAAGTATCCAACTCTAGAGATAAGATAGAATTCGGGGGAACTGTCAAAACTGATCAACAAGGCGAAAATAAGTGATATTAGAAATGATAACGTGAGAAAGACTGAAGAAGCCGTAAAAAATGGACGCAGCCTGAAATCAATGAGAAGGACACTTGGCATAGGACAAACCAAGATGCATGCACTGTAAGATAAGCAGGTTAATATCATCAGCAATCTCGAAGGAATAATAAAAGCAGCGGAAGAATTCTACACTGTCCTGTACGGTACCCAGAAGACTCAAGAGTACTCCATTCGAAACAATAATGATGATGATACAGAAACTCCTCCTATCACTAGACATGAGGCAAGAAGAGCCCTTCAAGACATGAAACGGGGTAAAGCGGCAGGAGAAGATGGAATAAGAGTCAATTTATTCAAGGATGGAGGAGACATAATGGTTGGAAAACTGGAGGCTCTGTATACGAAGTGTCTATCGACTGCAAGGTTTCCAGAAAACTTGAAGAATGCAAAGATTATGCTAATCCACAAAAAAGGAGACGTTAAAGAAGAGAAAAATTATAGGCCCGTTACCTTACTCCCAGTATTATATAAAATATTTGCAAAATAATCTGCAATAGAATAAAGGCAACACTGGAATTTAGACAATCAAGGGAACAGGCTGGCTTCAGGAAGGGATACTCTATAATAGATCACATCCATGTGATCAATCATGTTAACGAGAAATCTGCAGAGTACAATAAGCGTCTCTATATGGATTTCATAGATTGCGAAAAAGGATTTGATTCAGTAGAGATACCAGCAGTCATAAAGGCATTGCGTAATCAAGGAGTACAGATCGCTTACGTAAATACCCTTGAAAATATCTACAGAGATTCCACAGCCACCTTCACTCTACACAAGTAGGAAGATACCTATAAAGAAAGGGGTCAGACAAGGACAGACAATCTCTCCAATGCTATTCACTGCGGGCTTAGATGAAGTATTCAAGCTATTAAACTGGGCAAGTTTCGAAGTAAGGACCGATGGCAAATACCTCAGCAACCTCCGGCTTGTCGATGACATTGTTCTATTAAGCAACAGTGCAGACGAGTTACAACAAATGATTGAGGACCTTAACAAGGAGAGGGTAAGACTGGGGTTGAAGATTAATATGCAGAGGACAAAGGCAATGGTGAACAACCAGTCAAGGGAAATGAGTTCAGGATCGCAAGTCAGCCTCTAGAGTCTGTGAAGAAGTACGTTTACCCAGGTCAACTAATCAGAGGGAGCCCTGACCATGAGAAGGAGATTCACAGAGAATAAAAATGGGTTGGATCGCATACGGCACACATCTTTGGCTCCTGACTGGAAGCTTACTGTTATCATTGAAAAGGAAAGTATATAATCAATACATTTTACTGGTGCTAACATAAGTTGCAGAGACTTGGAGACAGGCAAAGAAGCTGGAGAACGAGTTAAGGACCGCGCAAAGATTGATGGAACGAAGAACGCTGGGCATAACTCAAATAGACAGAAAGGGAGCGGTTTGCATCAGAGAGCAAACGGGTATACACGATATTTATTAGACATCAAGAGAAAGGAATGGCGCTGGACAGGTGATGTAATGCGCAGATCAGATAACCGTTTGACCATTAGGGTGGCAGAATGGGTACCAAGAGAAAGGAAGCGCAGAAGACGGCAGAAGACTAGGTGGGGTGACGAAATTGGGAAATTGGTGGGTGGAAGTTGGAATCGGTTGTCACAGGGACGGGTAATTGGAGATAGCAGGCAGAGGCCTTCGTCCTGCAGTGGAAATAAAATAAGCTTATGCTGCTGCTGCTGATGATGACGATGCATTTCTCATATGTTATCCATGGCGTTTGTTTGTTCGTTGGCTTCTGATATGATTAATAAAAATCGGGACCCTCGGTTAACGCCATTTCTATTCGTTCACATATTCTCAGTGATTTATGCTGCTATGTATGAGACGCCAAAACGACGTCGGCATTGATAGAAAGGAACAATGTAAATAGAATTTTTAATTATATCCGTGACTTCTTATATTTGATGGTTCCACATAAGTACTTACCCTGGCGGAGCAAAGTTTACTTTCCTTTATTAGTGACATATGCTTCTACAGGTCAGGCATGAACTGCTTATACAAGGAAAACTATATGGCTCATGGACCTAGGTTTGCACATTCGTGACCGCCATGTTGGAGTTACCAACGTCGGGCTACCAAGCCGGTGATACCTTGTCATTCCTCCCATTTTGAACCGGTCACGCCAGTGAAAGTAATTGTTTATTCTCCAGACGATATACGCAAATGTTGGCCCAATGTGATCGAAAACATGAGCGAACTGGGCGTCCGCTTGTCTAGGTCCGGAACCCAAACAATACGTTAGCTTCCGTAGCGGGTGGTGTCTTAAAGTTGACGCAATCTCGACGTAATATGCTAGCGGAGCAATGTAAAAATTCCAAAAGGAAAGAAATTGCCGCAGAACCCACTTTACGATTATTGTCCGCGGTAATGCGTTAGGATTGAATCAATATAGCCACAAAAATATTTACACCGTCAAAACGAAGTATGTAGGAGGCGTGCGCTGCCGCGGGACGCCACCTTCAAGCTTCCCTAAGAACACTCGGCGCCATCTAGCGCCGCCACAGCGAAGCCTGCGCGTGGCCTGCGAAATGCATGGCGCCTGAGATAAGCGTCATGTAACAGCGGGCTCCTCCTTCCGCTTCTCTGTGGACCTGCTGCGCCATCTCGTGGCACTGCCGCGAAGTCCCGGCGGGGCATCCGAGACGAGAAGAAGAAAGACGAGTCGAGAAGAACGCTGAGAATTCTTTTCGCTTGATGCACAATCAATGGCTCATACTAAGTAATGCAACTTGCCGAAAGGTTTACTGAAGAGCGGCACATATGTAGTGCGTACATGGTGCAGCTCGCTAAAGCTAAAAATTTCTTGACTGCTGTGTTTCGGTTATGAGAACAAAGTTAATGTGTCACTAGAGTCAGGGTATTCTGAAACCCTTCTCGAGTTGTGTTGGTGTCATCAACTGCAAATATTATACGTGTGCTGGAATTCTTGTAACTGCATTCAGTGACCACTTACCAATTTTCGCATTCATCACGTCAAACACAACTCAACGAAAAAGATTTGCTTCGATTTATTACAGCATGATCACCACCGAGAAAATCAAGCCTTTTAAAAAAAGTAGTTGCTGAAGCTCATTAGAGGCAATTTCTCAATATCGCTCACGCTGTACTTCCGTATGAAATATTTATTGTGAAATAGACAGAGTTTCCAACTTTGATTTTCCACCTGTATTGAAAAAGATGGACAAGAAAGCTAGAAAGCATTGGATCACTTTTAGCCTCCCGTTTAAAAAAGAAAGAGACTATGAACTACTCAGCACCTTTATCAAAACAAAACCGATGGCGCACTTGCTTCAGTTTGAGCAGCTAAGGAATAAGTTATTATCTTATATAAATCAGGCACGCATAAGCTACTACGAAAATAAGTTCACAAGCATTATGAACGATCAGAAAGCTGTTTGGAGCACTCTGAACGATGTTTTTGCAAGAGCGAACGTAAATACTATTTCTGAAGTTATAACGGAGGCTGAATTTTGCTCCAGGAACATTCCTCGCTGATATGTTCAACGACCATTTTCTAAGGGCGGAGGCATTTTCTGAGATCAGTATCGATAATACCTATAAATTGTACATCAGAAGTCGTATTAAGAAATGCATTTTTATGGCTCGCACAGATGAATCGGAGGCGAATTTGGTCATGATGTGCGCACGGAAGGAATAGTTGTGCTGCTGGTAATGATGGTATAAAAGCAGGCCATTATAAGCAGTTTCACAGTGTATTAGCTGACCATTTTCACATACATGCAACTTTATTTTCATCACTGGAATATTTCCCGATAAGCTCATTATAGCCAGAGTTTCAGTGATCCACAAAGGTGGTGACTAAAAGGACGTGGACACCTATATGCCAATTTCTGTGTTGCCCATATATTCAAAAATTATAGAACTTGCCCCGCAAAAACTAATTTCTAACTGCTTGAAATAAAAGTTGCAAACGCAACTTTCATTCGGCGCTCCTCTGTCTATGAAATCATGGAAATACAATTTATTTATATATTTATTTATTTATTCATTAGTTATTTATTCATTTAGTTTATATTGAACGATCTTGTAACAAAGCACCATTTCGGATTGCAGAAAAATTAATGTACCGAGAAGAGCTTGCTAATATAAAGCCATATTAATTGATAACTTTGGGCAGAAACTTCAAAGAACTGGAATTTATCTCGATGTTCAGAAAGCCTTTGATGCCATCAAGCGCGAAATTCTCTTGGAAATGCTAAACGAATACGGAATAAGAAGTCTGCCTAAAGTTAGTGAGTAGTTATGTCACATATTGAGTTGAGCGCACTAGCATGCAGCACCCAATATCAGAAACGGGTAAAATAAAATACGGTGTCCCACAGGGGAGTAAAAAAGCCCCGCTTTTTTCTTCTTGTATATAAATGATACCGTATGTATACCACTAACACCAAGCAACATTACATATGCTGATGGCGCCAACTTGATTTTGTGGTAATAATTCAAGAAATCTAGACAAGCATGATAATAAATTGTTTAATCAATATCAGTATATGGCTAAAACAAATTCGAGCTACTAAAAAGACAAGATATGTGTGTTTTGACTAAAAATAAAACGTATAATACGCAAAATTCAAGTTATATTTCTAGGGGTTTTCATTGAACGAGCTGCATGTCAAAGTTGTTCGGCTTTAACTTCCATGACATATCTAAACTGGAGATTCTACGTCAACAAACTTCGTATAGATACGTCACGGTCCATAAGTATAATGAAAAAATCAGGAGTTTATTGCCGCTGTAGGTAGCAAAGCAGCACTATTATGTGTTTGTGTTGCAGGCATCTATTACTTTGTTATTTGGGGAACAGCCGCTCAAATAAAGTGCTCATACATTCCAAAAAAGAATCGTAGGAATAAATCAAGGCGATTCACACCGAACGCATTCCGACCAACTCCTTCACAAGCACAACAGTTTAACGTCTTAAAATATTTTTACAAAAAGATAGGGACAAATATTTACAACCAAATTACCTCAAACAAGGATGGATTCCACGAAGCCTACTTTTGGAAACACATACCCATAGTTTCAGATACACTACAGGTACACTGAGAATCAGGTCAAATCACGGCAGGCAAAAACTTGCGCACCTGGTTCCTGAGCTAATGAATACTCATCATGTTCATCATGAGCAGCATGACAGAAGAACGCCGCTCAGTAGCGCTTTTTGGAAGGTGTTCCACGCTTATTTACTTATGCTTCAGTGGTGAAGTTTGGTTCTTGTGGGAAGGTGAAGTTTGGTTTTTTGGGGTTTTGTCTTTCCAGTCGGATGTTATTTCCACAGGTGCGATGCACGAAGGCACGCTGAAGTGCTGCAATGTTATGCATTGATTCAATTTTATAGTCTGCTTTTGATTGTTGTACATTTGAAATGTTTATGACCTTAGTGCTCGAATCAAGCGTTTCTAATTTTATTTTTTACGAGCTGTTTGTAAAATGCTGCCTATTTGCGTGGTTTTTTGTTGCTTTTTAGATTTTTTATTCATAATTGTAAAAGTACGTGCTTCTTTTATTACCGTTTTATTAAAAATGTAGTAGCCTATGGTGATAACAAAATTTCAAGAATAATGTATTAAACAAAATTTGACCGTAACATAACAATATACATTACTAAGCAAAGCGCCCATTGAAACATCCCTCGTATGGCTTGTTCGTTTCTTTATTTTTCCCGGATTGCCTTTCCTTCATTGGCTTTTGGGTTTCCTCTTGCTTACAATTCTGAGAGCTTCGTACTCTCATCTTCACCAATTTTATGGAAATATCCTTTAGCGCATTCTCGCATTTCTTTTTTTCTTATTGAACAACGGAAATTCAATGCATTTCGGATGTCCAAAAAGAAAAATACACAAGGCAGCGATCGCAACGAAATGACTGGCGTATTCTATCACGCAATAGAATCTTTACACAAGGACTCTCTTATGTGACTAAGGTAACGTTATGAAAGGAACGTATTGGGAAAGAAACAAAAAACGTACAGTATACATGTCGCTGAAATAACATAGGGTAGCTAGATTATGTAAGGAGGAGGTATATACACGCAAAAGAAAATGTGCAGTTTTCACCAGTAATCGTAGTAGACAATCAGGCATCAGGTCGTTTCCCTACGCCACGCACCACAGCCACTGTAAACACTTGCTAGGATACACTTTCGCAGTCCTTCTTGTTGGTGTAATTCTCCATGAAGCCGTTCAGCTTGCGGAGCAGCTTCAGCCTACTGTACCGGCCCGTGTATTTGGTCTTATTGCACGGGTCTGTTGACTCGTCGGCATCAATGTCGTACACGGCGATGCTGAAGTGTAATTTTTTTACTCTTTCCTTGTAGGCACACATCTGCGACAGGATGTAGAGTGCACAGACCTTGAAGCACATCATAGAGAAAGTGTAAAGCACTTCCTCGTTAGGCAAGCATCCTGGGTCTTTCTGGAAAAAGTAATTGACATTCTGCCTAAGCAGCCACGTTGTTGATAGCAGATCGCGTAATGTGTCCCCCTATTATTTGCATTTAGCGATATAGAAGCAAGCTCACGCGAACAGCTCTTTGCGGCTGGCTTGTTTGATAATCATTGCTCTGATAATCAATGATAATCAATGTGTTTCGTCATTCACGCTGTTTTCTACATCCGTCTACCTAAATTCTCTGAAAACATGGCTGAGTTCTCGCGATCATGTGGTAAACGCTATTATTAAGAACAGAGAATTTTGCGGCATCCGGTATTCTTGCAAGCGCTGACGGATTGCCGGTTGAGCGGGTGCGCAAACGTTAACTGCCAGGCCAACCGGTGCAAGGCTCAACCACACAAACAGAGAGGTAATTACTATATTTTGCTTTGCTGCTCGTGTAAACATTGGAGAGGGGCGTAATCATTCTCACAATTACGGCGCTGCCGAAAATTTGCACCGGCAGGAAGCAGGATATACTGGGCTACTCCAATTGTTGCTCTGTGTTTGTCTGGTTGAACTCTACGCCACCAGGCGGCTGCACGGCTCCGGCCGCTCACGTTCGCGCCCCCGCATTTCCGGCAATTCACTCAAACCGCCCCCGTTTGCAGGAATCGCGAACACGCTAAAAGTCTCTATTTGGTGGTCTTATCATCCAAGTTCAAGTTAAGCGTTTTTGCAAGTAAAATCTATGTTTTTTTTATTCGTAAAGCATCTGTTCTCTTAGTATTAAGACATGCGACTGCGATATTTGCAGTAAACAATTTCTTTTTTGCAGTTTTTTTACCACCCTCACGGGAAAGCGTTCTTATTCGCAATGATATTCGTGTCAAGATGTCAGATTTGGTATGTGTGATATCTTTGTTGCAATATATTAAAGAAATTATCTCACAGATTACGGTTTTGGTCGCATGTCGGTACAAGGAATTTTCCCATAACGACATGGTACAACAATGGCTTCCCAACTTGTATGGCAAGAAACTGCGGGAAGAACCTATCGTAGACGATTGTCGAAGTCGGCTACGGCATTTTTCGCGTGAGCTTTCCTTCTTTTTCCGCTTCATTCCGGTCATTCACGGCAAACCAATACTCGTAATTTGATTAGGCAAGTCACCTATAAATAATCGAATTCCAGGGTTATATGTGCCAAAACAGCGATTTCGTCACGAAAAATGCCATTGTTGGGGATTACGGAATCATTTCGAGCAGCTTGGGTTCTTTAAACAAGAGGAGGAGATATTATTGAAGAGAAAGGAGGAGAGGGGGGCTTGGACAGCGTGCTTCTAGCCGGCTACTCCTCAGCGGGGTGAGGGGAAGTGGGAGACGCCGATAAGACAGAGAGGTAGACGCCAGGTGACTATGATGAAATAGAATGAGCTTACAATATACACTTTTTCCAATACGCGGATGCGCGCTATGCAGACGCACTACATGCAGGAGTAATCGTGTCCCCGTAAAACCATTCCCGCGCAAGCACATTTCGCACGCTATTCACATCCCATGACAAACACAATCGTCTAAGACTCTCTGGCATAGAAAGTTAATAAGTGATGTTATGGAGCGTTGGACATGGGTTCTTCAATTAAGGTGCACCAAACACACGGCGCACGATAGATTTTGCATTTCGCCCCTATAGTAAAGCAGTGTGGCCGGCAACGCAACGCCATTCCCAGTAAGCCAGGCCGGTGGGTGGTTACATAAGCACATTTCGGTATGCGCGCACAATCGGCGACTATATTCAAGAAATTTTGGTTCAGTAGGCGTGGCTTTCCCCGAGTTATAGAACTCGATAACAGTGTTCACACGAGGATATCAGATATCCCTCTACCAAGTGCGTGACATCCGTTGACGCACACAGTGCGCTTGGCGACAGATGTTTTTTCTCGGATTTGCCCGGGGGTCGCTAGCATGTGTGATTTGACAGACGGATATGTAGGGAATCTCGCTTCTCGGAGTCTGCCTTTTCCCTAGAGACTCTACTGTCATGGAGGAGGACGCGCGTTGCTCCGTCTTTCTCTATCCGACGTGCACTACGCGGCCGCAGGTAAATACTCTTAAAGACGATAGTCTTTCCTGATGCTTCGTGTCGTAGCGGTCACAGCACTGCGCTCCTTAATTTAAAGTCCATGGTCCCAATCCCATGGTAGACAGTTTTCTTTCATTCCGAGATTTTTTTTTTCATATTTTTTTTATATATTACTTTCCCGTTTGACTTCGCCAGTAACTGTTTTCTATGTATACTTCCCTACCAGACTTGACAAGGTGATTTCCCGCCAAGAGGAGCAAAGTACGGAAAGGGGTAGGTGCGGAGGCCAGGTTAGGTAAATACTGATTTAGCGGCCGCAAACCAATAAATAATGACACCTCGTTGCTGCGATTTTCGGTCATTTAAATTATGGTTGTTGACTTCTTGTTCATGACTGGTTGGCGACTGCCCATGACGTGTCCATGCGGCATGATGACGTGGCACTGCAAGGCAGAGCACCTTACACGCACTGCGAAGCGGCAGACTTGACGCCACGTGAGCCACAATGGCGCGGGCCAACCACTGACGACAAAAAAACGGCCGCTCGATCACCATTGCAGACTCTGTATCCATCGTTATGATCCAGTTTGGAAGTGTAAGCGGCACACGAAAGCAATGCGCACTGTCCGTAGTACCTAGGCTAGCACACATTAGAAGCATGAGTCCCGTGCGAAAAGTCCCCGGATTTACCCCTCGAAGGTCGCGATGAGCACCGACGCTCGGCCTTATACGAAAAAGATGTTCTCGTTGCCGATCAGACACAAAACTGATGCGTTTCGCTGGCATTACGCTGTGAGCGGTATAAGATCTGCAACGCAATACCTCTGCTTTGGCAGGGATGGAAAAAAAAATAAAAGAGAACAAAGGAAAGCCTGTAAGCTCATTTTCTCTATTTGGCGTATATACCCACACAACACGCCACCTAACAATCGACAAGAAAAATTCACCGAGGATTACCGTACTCCCTAATGCAAAATTTGAGCGCAACTCTATACGTGTTTTCATTTCGCAACAGAATGGCTGGCGCGAACAATCCGTCTCGTGTAGCACGTTGCAAACGGAGCCAGGTGTAGCGCGACTGCTTCGCTAATCTGGAGATCACGACAGCCAGCGCGTGGGTCACTCGCGGGCACGATTCCCAGCAGCCGCCGCCGACCGACTTCCTCGCCTACACGCGCTAAGCTGGCGCCGTCTCGTAGGCTTCGTCACCGCACTACGCTTTTCTTCTCACGCTTTCACCATACCCTCGTCGGCTCTCCGTTTCATCGTTCCACTGCATCCACCTCTCCACTTCTCCCCTCGCGTCTTTCATTTCCCGCAGCGCTCCTCGTTCGTTCGCTCATCCTTCGCTGCGCTCGTGCGATCGCTTACGGCGACGCTTGCCGCGGGAACGGGCGCCCAGGAGCTGCTGCTCCTGAAACAAAGACTCTTATGAGGTTTGACTCACCTTAGCCTTCAGTGCCTCTTCCGTGTCAAACGTAAAGACCCGAGTACTGTCGTTGAAAAACGCTGACTTATAGTCTTTATTATAGAAGTATTTGCCTCTAATTTTGTTAAGGCAGACCTTCGGTGCAGAGAAGAAAGAAACGAAATGCAAGCATTAGACTTTAGGCGACGAAGATCTTTGGCAGACAAACGAAATTGGTTCAGTCACCTCTACATGCAGGCGCTCGTTTACTCGGTTTAGATTAACTGTAGGAGCATTTGATTCATTTCTGTGCTAATGAGTCCTCCAGTGTGATAAGGAGTGCGTGTTTATTTAGAACAAAGAACGTATGACGACGAAGACAGGCGGGCAACTGACAATTTCTTGTTGAACTCACTCAATATTTACACAAATTTTATTTTCGGACGCAACATAGGAAAAAATAAACAGGAACTAAACGCCCAAGCAACAAGAACGATAACTCAAAACACACACGAACACGAATCGACCAAGGTAACGAAATCAGAAGGAAATGGTGCGCCTGGGTTTTAAAGGGTTCACTACATCTGTGCCTTAGACCTGGTCGTAGCTGGCTAATACTCCGAGGACCGCACCTCGTACACATGCAGCAATATCCTAATGTTTAGATGCCTGAACAGTCGTCGCCTTGGCTCAATTGGTGCAAGATCAAAGGCTTAACGACGAAGATAGGGGTTCGGCTGACACAGGGAGAAGAGATTGCATGTGATTTGCTCCGTTGTCTCGACTTTTGCCTTCGGGTGGTTGTCTCTGGGAAAAATTTAACACCTTGTTTTTATTTTTTCCCGTTCAATATGAACATATACAGCCTAATGCTTTAGCGAAAAACAATACAAAGAAAAAAGAGATAGAACGAAAATAACCCCGTCATATTTGTATTCGTCGATGTGTCGCTGAAGAGAACCCACAAAGCTCGAACCAACTGCAGTACGTAATACATTTTTTTAAATTCTTATTTCACTTTTTATTTTCATTAATTTTTTTTAAGGTGCCCAAGAACAGGTTTACGCCTTAATATCGGTGCACTTGTGTTACACAAAGAACGTAAAACTGAAAAACAAAGGAATATCTCAAACAACAGTAGTTCAAAGTGCAACAAAAAATTTAATTATTCAGGGACAGAAGGCAGATAATGAACAAATAGTAGAACTGAATATACGAAAGTCCGCCCGCAAGTTTTGTTGTGTTACAAGACTTGTTATAGACTTAGAGGTGCAATATGAATTCACGTATAAAATGCTAGGATTACGCAGGTTAAGGCGAGGCACGCAGAACGTCACGCTGACCGTAATCGCGGACAGGAAACGTGATTGTGAATTTGTTTATAAAAAAATAATATTCATGGCATGCCGGCCGTATTTCTAGTGGTCTAATATTGCACATGCGCAATACAAGCCCATAGCTGTAAAATGCACGGCGTCCGAGAAATAGATCATACAGGATACGAATGAAACGATGGACTTTCGCAACATTGGTTAAAATAATACAGTCTGGTACACCAGAACTAAACTAAGTTCGAGCGGACAAAAGAATACAAGAGAATAACGCAGTTCACATTCGTAAGGTTGTCTGTCTGTCCGTCCGTCCGTCCGTCCGTCCGTCCGTCCGTCCGTCTGCTTGTCCGTCTGTTTGTTTGTCTGTCTGTCTGTCTGTCTGTCTGTCTCCGTCCGTCCGTCCGTCCGCCGGGCTGTCTGTCTGGCTGTCTCTCTGTGCTCGTTTTGCTGGCGGCGCTGGCCGTGCCCATGAACATGAGCTGGTATGTGCTCCAAATTGGCGTTGCCGGTTGGTCGCGGCATCATTGTCATTCAAGCTCCGTCACCAGACTCACGCCTCTGAATCTCGCGTACGAACGGTGCCGAGTAAACAGGCACGCGTAAGAAGATCCGGGTACGCCGGCCGCGGAGCACGGGTTTGTGGCTGCCTGAATATGAACAGCTATTCAAAGGCAAGTTTCACACCGCGTGCACGCTGACCAGCTCCTGACGCTCACAGAGAAGCTCTTGAAAAAACCGCAGCTTTGTCGAGAGATGCTTCAACTCGGATATTGCATACCTCAGAGGTTTACTTGAGCAGCTCGAGGATGGCGTACTACTGGGGTACTATTTGGCACAGAGGTGAACATGTTAGCAATGAACAAGCAGGTACGCAAGCCCTCGATCTTTGAGACCCTCAGCATCTCCTAACTCCACAGCGGAGCGCCTGCTCGAAGTCATCGAGACAATCAAACATCCGGTCGAGGCGCGCCGCCGCATGGTCGATGCCACAGCCAGCCAGGCACCTCAAAATGCTTCGGAAAACTTTGATTGCCACAGTAAGTTGGATCTGCGTAATTCTTAGTGAAGTCTTGTCTACCAACTATGCAAATGCATTTTTTTCTGCTGTAGGGTTTGGCGTGGTTAGAGAAAACTGAAATTGCGTCAAAGTGGAACATCATTTTCTAATGTCAAGTATTTTGTGGAACAGGAATTTCTTGCACATTTAGATAAACTTTCTCGCAATGCTTTCTCGAAGGCAATCTCGCGCGGCATTCTCTAAGTGGCCTAAATCACGGTCATCGTTGCACAGGTAAAACTTACTTGCAGCAAAATATGCGAAAGGAAAATTTGGCTACTACTTATTACATCTTTTTACACGTTCGCTCGCATATAATGCATGCGCGAGTGTAAGTGAAATGCGAAAACGGATGACTCAAACTGTCACCCAGCGAGAACAGGGCCCTTGTGGTCGGTCTTCCAACTTTAGGCGTGTGCCGGTGCTTCGAAATTTTATATGCTTCCATATCCTCAACAAGTACTCATGGTCAATCAAAAACATTTTTGGCATAATAATAATAATAGTTGCTGCAGAACCACTCATGCTGAATTTCGACGTTAATGCGATTAGCAGTGAAGCAATGTAGCGACGCACAGTATTGCCATCGCAGATCCGTGTCATTTAGGAGGCGTGTATGCAGCGGACTCCTCTGTCCCGTTTCGCTCTTGACAGGCCGCGCCACCTAGCGCCGCCTCCACGAAGTCCGCGCGAGGCACTTGTGCAAGCACGCATTCAGACAAGATCGCCTGATTATATATGATGAGGGTGCTATTGTGCCCAGCACCGGAGAAATGTCAAATGCTTTTTCTTTCCATTGAAAAACGGTACATACTAGGTGGCACAGACACAAGTGCTGCATACCCCGTGACCCAACTCGCCATCAAAGAGATTCATTAGTGCACAGCTGCTAACGACGACCAAGCTTGTCATTACTAGGAGACCAACATCCGGTGCGCGCCACAAAGCTTCCCAATTTCTTATGCTGAGCATTATATGGCCAGTGACTTGAAAAATTGCTTGTTAATCCAGAAAACCCTTTTCCCAATATTGGGTGAGAATTGTCAGTTTAAACCCATTGTGTGCGTGGTTGTTGGCTGCCATCCAGAGTACTGTGACAAACGACCCATTTGTCTGCGAGAACAATAGGCGCGCCGGAATACAGCCTTCCACTAGTTCGTCCACTTTCACCTTTCCCCGTAAGCCATACGTAAAAATTAGGATTGCGAGCAGTCCCCGTGAACAGGGATGACAACCAGTAAGGGACGTCCTGGTAAACCTCCTATTAATGAGGCTGGGAGGGGACCAAAGCAAACCGTGTTAGATGTGTTGCCTGCCTTTCACGCTCTAGTATGCGCGGGTATAAAAATTTAGAAGTTATCTTACTTTTTTTGCCTACCTGTGACGCCAGAGGACGCGCGCGTACACAAAATATGTACTTGTTTGTTCTGGAATAAAGTAGTTATGAGTACAGCGAGGGTCGTGTTTCCTTGTACTCTCTCCGCCTCGTCCAGTCTAGTGCAGTGCCTCCCCCACACGATATTATGATTACCCAACAACTTAGCGAACTTTGCACATTACTGCCCAAAGGGTTGGTAGCCAAAAGGAGAGGATGCGGTTATGACGTGCTCACGCGCAGCCGCACCCTTTAGCTGCCTAGGAGATAATTAACTCGTTGGTCATGCCGCGAGTTAAAAAGCAACAAAAAAGCTAGACTATGAAAGTTTGGCCATCCCCGTTGCCTAAAGTAAGGTCTAGAACATCATATGATTTGTGTATGCCGTCGTCCGCAATCCACTACTCATGAAGATCATCTGCCTCTGCGCGAGCCCGCTTCCGACTGACGCGGCGACGCGGCTGTCATACCTAAAGACTGCGCATGCGCGAGATCCTCAATTTTTGGAATGCTATCACTGGTGACAGTAGTTGCACAACCGCGGCTGTATAATATAAGAAGAAAAGTTAGTCAATTTTTGAGAAGAGCTATTCAGGACGCGAAACTGAAGCGCATACTGTCCCCAAGTCCCCACATTCCCAAATATAGGTGATAACTGCACAATCTGTTATTACAGTTTAGCTCGAAGGACGAAGCAATGACCGCAATAGCAATCTCGCGAAGGCATGGGCTGCCGCGCATCATAAACAGCACACTGGAAACTACCGTTCGTCACAGCAATATCCGACGCGACGGCGAGGGCGTCTGTGGTGAAACTGCGTCGTTAGAGGCCTGGCGGTGTACCGCACTCGCATCCATATTCAAGTTCAACGGTGAGGTAACCGAATTGCGGTGAATCAACTTGGAAAAAAATTCGTGAGCCTTTCCATTGGGTGAAGGTGGATGACCAGCCAAGCTGTTTAGCTCACGACAAAGATGTGACCCAGAATATTGAGCAAACGCACAAACATATTTATTTCGCTAGTCTGTGGCCATCGTGGCTACACAGGTACGCGCCCACATTCGCGCGCCACATCATTAAATGTGTCCGTCACCTAAGACGAACGATTGGCTCATGCCCCTTTAAGCAATGGCTCATACCCCCGTATACGCGGCCTCCCTATTACGAGAACAGAAGAGAAGTGACATTCTACGCTGGAATGACGAGCGGGAACGAAGCCAGCTGTGGAAGACGACAATGCTCGAGCCATTGCTGATGATGATAGTGGTTTTTACAACGTTTGCCCGGTTGGTGTCGATAATTTTTGAACAGTCCTTTTTTGAAAAGGTTCTACAAAACATTTTTTTTTGGAAACATCTCTTTTTACCCTTGTGCCTTGGACCTCTCTTGGTCCCACGTGTGAGAAGGGTGATTCATATACGCGTTACAGGTCCCTGAACCCACAGGGGTTTGTGCCAATGGTCTTGGACCCTTCTGCACTATCACCGGGATCGGCCTGCATGGTGCTTTAAACCGTTTTTGTCAACATCTCGGATACATTTTTTCCGGATTCGAACCATAGGCAGCTTCGCTGTAACAGCGCCAGAGATGCCGTAGCTTGTAGACCCGACTAACTTCTAGCGTAGGTGACTTCCAAGCGGCACCATGTTTACTACACTTAGAGCTGTCCAGGCTGTGGGCCATGTTTCCTACCATATTACTCAGTAATAAAACAAATGACAATTAAATATCGTCATTGAGGCAAATGTACATGAAGAGCACAACTAATTTCACAAAGCGATCCTTTGTAATCTTCTCATGCCTATTTTTCCTAAGCATTCAGTAGACACAAAACGGTGAAGTTCTACTGCACTAAACTTCGAAGCACTGCCATTTTAACTACCCGTTTAAGGGTGCAGGCTACCCTACAGGTTGTTCACGTAATTACAAAGTTATAAAACAACTGGCATTACCTTCCTACAAGCAGAAATATCTTCATTGCAACAAATATACGTCATAAAGCGGATACCTTTAAGAACGCGCCGTTTTTCCCTTTCTAAGCCAACTTTCCTAAGCATTGGGCAGGCAAAAAACGGCAAGCCATCTCCATCCTCACGAATATGTGTGATGACGATAGTGTGACGTAGCCACATGGCATGGATTTGGAGTGAATTGTGGTACAAGGCACTTTCCATGGTCGCAAACAGTGGCTGTTAAGAACGGTGCAGAGCTCGCGCATGCGCATTTGGCTCGGAGCAGCGGCCGCGGGCAGCGCCACCGGGAGACGGGCTCTCACATGCGCAGATGCCTCACGACGGCAGCGTATCGAGCATCGCGGTATGTTAAAACACTTCATTTACTCGAAAGTCGAGACTGTTCAGCTGAATTCGGCATGATTTACAGCCTTGCTTATATCAAATATTAGTCTAGTCACACCAATTCGCTTGGAAATGTTCAAGCGCACGTGATGAGAATGTTTGGCGTAGCATGATTCGGGTCAGGCGGCTTGAGCCTTGCGTGCTTGAATAGCCAGCCATGCAGCACCCCCCAGGCTCTTTCTAGTAATGAATTATGGCACAAGAAACTCTGCGAAATTCTCGTTTCATGTCACGTGGTCACACTAGCCATTTGGGAAAGGCGATACTACGCATATAGCACAATAACTCTCGCGAGAATTGGTGCCACATCTTTTATTATCAGGGAAGTACAGCCCGCTTCTGCGTCAGGCGCTGCTGTCTGGTCAACGTTTTTATTTTGTCTGGCAGCTTTACCAGCGCGGTAGCCCAGCAGCTAATTCCTTCCCATAATTCCTAATGCAACGATTCTGCATTTACATGCTCCGCGCGAGTCTATTCGCGTCCGTAATTTGACCGTCGCCAGGCGCAAAAAGTTGATGCGCCTTCCCAGAGCTCTACCGCTGTTTGCATGAATGCGGCGCCATGCGACACTGTCGCATTCATGTAAACGGGACTACGTATGGCATCCATAGCTTTACAGACGTCATCCCGTTGGTATAGGTGAGCTCTTGCTTATAGTACCTAAATTTCAGATGTTAAACTATTCGGCTAGACAGTAGCCGCAACATCCCTGCTAAAATACTGCCCTAGGTGAAGTAGAAGATGAAGAAAATGAGGCAGAAACCATTGAACCGTCAAGTTAATGCCCACCCAGCACATGCGGGCCGCAAAAAAATCAAATGCTCCCACTGACAAATGATTCCAAGCTATGCTGCCGTAATGAACAGCGTTGTTTGATAATTGTCATAATCTTATAGTCGAACGAATTGATAGATGGAATGACAGCGTGATGAAGTCCTTGTTGTGTCGCCGATGGAACGATAACGACGTAGGTGATCTCGGCGCGACGACACCTGGAGTGACCAAGAGGGTGTGACGACAGAATCACGACAGCCTGGTCACGACGGCATGACGATGGCAGTTTCACGGCAACGAGCCGAAAGCGTGATGAGTATGGCAAGACAACAGTTGAGCATGTGCATTGACTTCTTCGCTCGTTTACTCCGTGAACGTCAGACACTTCTCCGAGTATTCGCTTTCAAATTACGCATGTCCTACGCACGGTAGGAGTCAGTCCAAGCGATGTTGTGGTGAGCGAAGACGACGAAACAGAGCGTCTCTGCAAGAGGCGCGCAGCGTAGTTCGGCAACGATGGTGGACAGAACCATCGGACCCGGCGGCGGAGAAACATGACACAGCGCCGACACTGAGCTAAGGATCCAAACTTTGAGACGTCAAAAATTCACCACCACTTCCAGCACGTGTAGATGGTCGAACAGCGAAGCTGTGTTACTTACACCGAATGCTACAACATGGGAGTCAAACTTTGCAAGCAGTCTATATCGCGGGATGCAATGTGGGTAACCCCTCATTCTAATATCTGTATCAGGGGCGCAAGGTGCACCACTTCACATGGGGGCGCTGCAATCTTATTGACTGTTGGCTGGATTGGTTCGACGACTGACGTGGCTACCGGCACTTCTTGCTCGCGCAGGAAGTGCCGGAAACCACGCAATCCAGGTATCGCGTTTCCATCGCTGGGCACTTTTCGTTGGCCTCGAATCGCCAGCATAACATTTGTTTCTTTCGCAGCAGGGTGAAATCAATCGTCGATGAATTCGATAAATTCAATGCCGATCTGGGCGGATCGCCGGAAATTCGCCGTGCGATTCGCGTATAAGGTAGCATTGTCACACGCTGGAAGGGTTCACTTCAACCCCTTTCCCTCTGTTGAGCTTTTGTTTTCCTGTCCTTCAAATTCACGTGGCCCCTTTACAGCGAAGTCCAACAACGACGGCACAGGGTCTGCATTAAGAGCTTTACTGTAAAAGCTCTCACGAGAAACTTGTGCGCATCAAACTGCCAGTGGATGTTGGCACAAGTATGCGTGTCTCAAAGATCACCAACCTCTCGAATAAGAAAAACGGAAAAATAGTAACAAAAAGTACTGCCCTTAAGAAAACTCGACGAGCTTTAAGGTGAATATTTGTTGCAGTGATGGCATATAAGTGGCATCCGTCGTTGAATTTCTTTCCTGTGCATAGAACTGGGCCGGCACGTCTGTAAGATACTACAGAAGGCTATGCGTATCTTAAGCGGTTTTGTTATATCACGCCTGTCCTATAGGAACTAGCTAACCGGGAAAAGAGCAGCGGAAGCCAGCAGAAACCAGCAGCAGCCACGGCGAGCGAAGTCCGGCACGCTGCACTACAATAACTTCGCCTTGGCTTGGGTGAATACCTGAAATTCGCAGGTTGACTACACGAACGTGATGCTCTACTTGTGCTTCCGACTACCGCTGCCGTGGCACGCGAACGTTAGGTCGGATATGCACCGACGAGCAGGCGGACTTGTGCTCGCTCCTACTCTTTTCAGGGACGTGAGACAGGATATTAGTGGGTGACGTTGAGTGCGACTGGACGTGGGTATGTACGTGAGACCTTCTTGCACTTCTTGAAGTAGTGTCGACGACTGTGAGTGGGCGTGAATGAGTGCGAACTACAGTGAATGGAGGCGAGTGTTAGCGTGAGTGCATGTGTGTATTGGCGTGAGTACAGGTGACTGTGAGTGGAGGCGGGTATTAGCGTGAGCGAGGTCAGGTGACTGAGTGCAGGCGAATGTTAGCGTGAGTGAGTGCAGGTGATTGAGTGGATGCCAGATTTAGCGTGAGTGAGTGTAGATGACTGAGTGGAGGCAAGTTTTAGCGTCACTGAATTCAGGTGACTTAATCGAGGTAAATGTTAGCGTGAGTGCTGGTGACTGTGAAAAGACGCGAATGTTAGCGTGAGTGAATGCAGGTGACTGAGTCGAGGCGAGTGTTAGCATGAGTGAGTGCCGGTGACTGTAAGTGGAGGCGAGTGTTAGCGCTAGTGAGTGCAGGTGACTGTGAGTAGAGGTTCAGCGCTGGAATAAGGAGAGGGAGCTCAGGGCCTCACCTCGGACAGTAAGAGAAGGGGGCCCATTTATTCTAACCTGAGAAATATAGGAACCATGGGCAACGGAACTTCCAGCGACATGTATGAAGCGAGAAACCCAGAACGAGCAGACGGGGCCGCCCGCCTAATGCAACAGCATGCGTTTAGCCTGATCACTTGGGGAGAACTTTCGAGCTGCTAAAACAGGAATTTTTTACGAAGCGAGGCGCGTTTGCTTCGAAGAGTTTTAGTGTTTTCCTGTCAGTCCGTCTGTCCAGTGTTGTTTGGAGAGGAGGGGCAAAGAGGAAATACCTAAAACATGTAATGTGGGATGAGGACCTAAATCTCCCTTGCCCCTCGTCACTACCACGCCACCACCCCCCCTTTGAAATAGTTCCGCCGCTGTCCTTCTCATAGAAAGGATGTGCTCCAGTACCCAACAGTGCCTCCCATTTGACTTTTCTTTGCCGTGATGGTAATTTGGGCGAGGAAGGATGAGTCCGATAGAAGATAATGATGAGTCTGATGGCAGAGTCTAGGCAGGAAAGGAAAGAACACGTCACACGTGGTTTCGTCTGCGTGCAGTGGGGCATGGAGTGTTCACTGTTCGGGCTAGGGTTGTGGAAGAGTGAAGGGGGGCATTGGAGAGCTGGACACAAAGGCCTGTCTCCAGAGCCCATTCCTGCCTAGTGCCTGCCCACCCTCGCACGCGCTCGACGGAAAAAGTAGGTCAGACTGGCCGCCGAACTTTCCAGAAAGAAGTAGAAAAAGATGACTCAGAGGTGACGGAGGGCGCGCAACTTCGCCCGCGCTAGGAGTCGCTCTCTCCCCTTTGTTCTCACACTCGGCGTCGACGGGGCGAAAAAAAAATCGAGAACCTCCCAGAATGGACGATTGCTCCTAGCCAATAGGAAGAAGAGATCGGAATGGCAGAAGGAGTGAGTTTGTATGGAGAAGGAGAGAATTTGTACAAGGAACTCTATGCGTATGTGAACGCCTGTTTGGCGCTAGTAACAAACAGACGCGGCGCGCGTCTAAAGAAAGAAAGTGATCGCGGGCTGCGATTCAGCCCCAAGCCGCTGGTTACGCTTGAATAAGCCCGCCCGCTGAGGAGTTCCCGGGGGACGCACCACTCTCGGCCAGCCACGGCCCATCCCGGCAGCTTGCGCCAGTCATCAGGACGGCCACCGTTGGACACCTGCGGTCACGTCGGACTGACGAAGTGCCCGGTCAAAAATTGGCATCCATTCATGCGAAAATTCTCGGTCAGAAGCATGAAAGTGGTGCGTCTAAACGAAAGGCGAAGTTAGAAAGAGAAGAGCGTGAAAATAACCTGCCAAAGATGACAAAGTACCTACTGAATGCAGTTTCCGTGGATCAGTATGATCGCTCTACCCAGAGTCTATGTCAAACTCCCAATAGTACCAATTGTGCTTCTGTGGTGGACTTGCCAACTTCAACACCACGGTTTCTTGGCAAGAAGCAAGGTTTGACTCATCTTGGTTGTCTGAACCTTGTGAAAACGGTGCCAACCTCGGTCGTCCATATTTCTGAGAAACCGACGCTAACCGAGCCCTGTCCTGTTCCTGGGTCAGCAACGTCTATGCTACTCGACAGGGCCCCTGCCACAGAGCTCCAGGAGTCCGGTCCGCCACGCCCGATTTCTACTACTGCTGATCAACACGCGCCAAACCTCCCCGATGAGCCTCCTTCTACTGACGAGAGCCTGGAAACAACACTCCAAGAACCGATTCACTTGTTTCCTGTTAGTTTGGCTTCAAATAATCATGTTCTCACCCACAAAGTGTGTCTCGAGAGGACGAATGGGACGGCTTCTCGTTGCGGCAACAGAGTACAAACACCCCCGCAGCCAGAGGGACGTTGCGAGATCCTCCGAAGTGACCCTGCTACGTGGCCGGATGTTATTGCTGACAGCTTTTGGAATGTATTTTTCTCGGCAATTCAGGGACTATGCGTTCTTTGCTGCCTCACCTAAGCAATGGAGGTATCTTTTAGACAGCATGGGCGGAACTAGCCAGCAGCTTGTTTGAAAAGTCTACCAGGTGATCAACACGCTGAATCATGTGAGGCCATTCTGAAAAATTTCAATGCAGTCTTGTGTTGCCTTGAAGCTATATCAAAGAACGAGGAACGAAGCGCACTCTCTCTTCAAGAATATGACGAAACTAGAGAATGCATTCGTGGCTATATTCTGCAGGTAAATCTTGGAGCGCTTTGAAAAAACGAGCGTAGAACTTCAGAAACCAGGCCTAGGCATTTCAACTGATGTAGACCTGCTGAACTCTCTAGAAGGCTTTGTTAATTATTTGCGACCTCTCTTTGATACCTTTGTCATGATACCAGTGTCATATTAGGGAAAGGTCGACACTTACAGAGTCCGGTGATGCGTCCGTGGTTTTGTTGAAATTCGTGCACTTCTTGAATAATTCCCTGTTTTGGTCTAGGGGCCTTTTTGACGTAAACCAGCGGCCTTTTAACGTCACCGACACCGATACCGGAACCTTCTGGGACGCATTCAAAAGCTTTCGCAGGAACTTCGACGAGTCCTCCTTTACGGTCATGGAAAGAGAGACACGAAGAGGTATGTATTCCGCATGAACGCACATGTGCTTACATTTGCAGTAAATTTACCGGGAACATTGAGCGTACGTGTCCTGACCTCAGGTTTTATTGCAGAATTTCTTTATTCTCACATTCCTGCTTTTTTATTCTATATATGTGTGCCTTCCTGTAGCTAGAAAAGACGCCCCGCCATGCGGTGGCGTGTTCAGCAAATACATCGATGGTTGGACCACTATTACCTAGGCGTTGCTGTTGACAGGGGTAACCCTCTGGCAAACTATATAAAACTGCAAAGAAATTAGTGATTTCATACTTACCAAAGTGCCGTAGTAGGTCTGGTTGTAGTGACTGCTGTAATTATGTATAGTAGGTGGCACGATATAACAGTTCGTCAAATCAAAGCTGGCTGTATCATCGTATGGTGGCAAGGCGTAGTTTTGGAACGATGTGTGGCTGATGATAATGAAATTAGTCCAGTGCGGGGGCATGCTGTAACATACCAGTCAGAAATCTGGATTTAATAGGCCGAACGTCTCTAAGCAACACTCACAGTAGGTGACCAGGCCATGTGATAAGTTAGGTGAAGCTATAGTGCGAAAAGTGTAACTGTCCTCACTAACCAAAAAGAACTGGAACTCCTTCCCTGCATCATAGCCCAGCATTAGGCTTAGTGCGTTACTTGAGTTTTTTTTACTGTTACGATTACTAGCTGTATATTACTCTGGCTAGTGCGACTTGTAATATTTTTGACGCTCCCCTATGTTGTGCATTTGGCCTTGAGGATGAAATGAATAAAAACATAAATGTAAATACTATACTTGAATATATTACGTCCAGATATTCGTAGGTAGAGCAAAATATGTACAATCTCAAGAATTAAACAGCAGTTCACTGGTTAGGTAGTTCGTATTACTGAAATTTCACTGGCAGGACCCTTAACATGACATTTGCTACCTGTTGTTTTTTCTACATCATACGAAGGTTGAAATTGTCGTAACTCTGCAAAAGAGTGTGGCAGGCGTCTGAGACATAAAATTATTTAACGATGAGACTTATTTCTGCAAAACATTTTGGTTCCAGTATCTACGGGGTGTATGGGCCAAAAAGTCATGACAAGGTGGTTTTCGTTTCACCGTCGTGCTTTGGCTGCGGCTGCAACGTTGCAGCGCAGTCAGATGAAACAGGCGCATTAGGATCGTTTAAATTGAACTTTTTTTCTTTGTATGAGCAGCATGATCGTACGTCGGCCTATGGCTGCACAACGTTAGCATACGTTACTCTCTTTTATGGCCCACCAATATGTCGCATATCTGAGTGCAGGACGTCGAGGCCGAGTTTAATTTCAGATTAGAATTCTGCCAAGTGACCTCCAATCTTCACAATTGCTAAGTGTGTGGGATCTCCAACTTGACAATTGCTAATTGTGTTTGCTAAAAAGGTGGATTATACATATACGGTTGTCTAAAGCGCACCTGCCATTAGTAGTCTACGAGAACCTAAAACACAAGCGGGCTTATGCGAACAGGTTCCACTGTAACTACAGGGTAAATATTTTCATGTGAGCCTACTTAACTGTAAATAACACTGTCATAAGCAAACAGCCTTGTGACTGAGGAAACACCGTTATGGAGGTCATTGAAGTAAATTAGAAAGATTGAGAACCCTAATATCGAACCTTGCGGTACACCAGATGTCGCTAAGTTCAATGAAGAGTCGTATAACTCATATTTATTGGTTTATGCATAATGCTTTGAACAAACCAGAATTTAAATTTGAGACTTATCTTGCCACCCTTTGAGATATTTGCTTACGAATGTACACACACACACACACACACACACACACACACACACACACACACACACACACACACACACACACACACACACACACACACGCACGCACGCACGCACGCACGCACACACACACACACACACACACACACACACACACACACACACACACACACACACACACACACACACACACACACACGCACGCACACACAAACACACACACACACACACACGCGCGCGCGCGCGCACGCACACACACACACACACACACACACACATACACACACACACACACACACACACACACACAAACACACACACACACAAAAAGAAACTCAAGTATCAAGTGTTCGACGCGGTAACTCAGAATGGAAAACGACATCCCGTTTCTGTGAGCTTCATATAATAAAAAGCCTAAAGCGTACTTTCTTGATGCATTAGACACAGCTGTTCAACTGATGAGTAAAATCTGATTAAATGTTCTAGGAAAGACTATACGTATTCAACGTAACCTGTAAATACATGCATAAGATTTGTCCGCTCTAGGTGCTCTAGAAATTGAATTGACAGAAATGTAGTATATGTTTTCGGTGGACATGTTTGTCCATCTTCGGACATTTTTTTCGGTGGACATCAGTACAGCGGGCTCAGATTTTTTAACCTTATGTACATTTTCCCGAAGCTCTTGCGAAAATAAGAGACTCTAAATAAAATTCTCCTTCTAGACTTGATAGAATTTAACTTTCCTTACAAACCAAACAAATCTTGAAAAAACGCCAACAACATTTACAGGAATTACGTATCTACAGGGAAATTTTCTACCGAGCCTGACAACTGTCAAAAAATTTCATAACGAATTAAATTAGTCACAATAATAAGCTCCATATTTACAAACGTTACGGAACATTTATATCAGAAGATTGAGGGAATTGTTACGGAAGTAAATTTGAAGTTCCTTGAAATTGTAAAACAGCTACGTAAGCCGAAATACCTGGTATTCATTTATACGTTCAATTTACCCGACAACGCACGCGGCCCGACGAAGCACGGCTCTCTGCCTAACATATTCTTGGTTTGTAGCGCAAAGTGACACACACCCAGAGACTAGAAGAGGGCAGGACGAGCACTAAGAAGAATACGTTGCCGTATACCAACTCGCTACACTTTCTGTACCTTTGCATTATCTATCTGTCTAACCAGTGCGTGACGCAATAGCGTACCGTAAAATGGCGCTATTGTTGCAGTCACCTCTTCCCACTAGCTGATTCTGATTGGTGGCTGTGCGCAACTCCTTAGCGGAAGCATAGACACTTCAGCGGCAGAAGTGAGACATACCGCTTTATCGCACAATATAGCGAAGCTTTTTATTATTGAATGTCTCAATGAATTTGGACCGCTAAATGCGCTTGGTGGCACTGCGTGCGTAATTATGTAAACTGAATAAACAATATAAACCCAGCTGTTTCGGCCGGAATAAGCTTTTTAAAATGTGGAAATGAGAAACTAGAAAATTATGACAATTGTTTTCAAGATTTCGTTCTGAACATGGGCAGGAAGGTTTATAATTAAAACGTAAAGCTAGTATGCAATAGTTACTTTTTTTTGCATATGACATCAGCATGAGTAGATAATTCACATTTCGTGATATAAATTGAGCAAATATTGTGGGTTTTCATTTAAAAAGCTAATGCACGTAAAGAAGTGCACGCTGTATTCAACTCGGGAAAACAGAGTTGCGCCCGAGCTTAAGCTTCTTCTTATGATGGGACTTTGTAAAAATGAGCGCCTGATGCCTCCTGTTCTCACCTCTGGTAGTCTTCAAGCACTTTCCTAATCATCCTTGGTATGTCCGTACTTGTGACACCCAGCACCAACCCGAAATCGTCTTGCACTCCACTAAGGCTCTTCAGTTGCTCTCTTAAGAGCTATCAAAAAAGAAAAGAAACAAAAACGAAGGAAGTAAATCGGAGTTGTATAGGTTAACTTACGCTTCACATACAAGACGCCTTTTAAAAATCAGTGAAAGCTGGACAAGTCAGCAAGAATTCATGGCCGAAATGAAACAACAGCTGATACGAACACACCAGCTGAAGATGCTCTTCGCATAGTTCTGTTGCCAGTAGTTGTCGTTACAAAAATAATTTTTTGCCCCCAACAACACCGCAGAAATCATTTTTTAGCCTCGCACCACCTGATAACACAATTTTTACACAATAATCATCTGAGAATCACAGCAGTTTCCATTGACACCACTGTCGCTGCAAGCTACAGCTGAATAGCATGACGGTCTACCCAGACCACTGTGAGGAGGAAAGTGGTGTGATGGCGACATTGCACTGTGTTCGAGGCTATGTTCCTCATAGCCTCATATGGTCCAACTTCTGTAGATTATGTGGTGCATTTCAAATGTGGGATCAACAGGTCAGTTCAGGTTAATAATGATATATCCAAAATATATGGCAATAATCAGCTTCTGATACGTTCCATAGAAACACCACTGTATTCGTAAATAAATACCGCATTTCAATGCAGGCACGGGCATGCAAGCATTTTAACTGCTGCTTATACCCGTTTTTGTACCTGAATATATGGCGGGTGCACTGACGGACTGATTGCGTAATATTCAAATGTGAGTATAAAGGAAAAGGTAAAAGGTAATGGGAGCGACCATAGCTGATAACTTGTAAAAATATTTGGAGTCTGTTTTAAAAGAGTCGGGTGCAATCTTTTCATAACGTGAGGTTGTCATGACCGGGTTACTTAAAAACTGAAAAACTGTGCGGAGCGGGACGTAATGAGGAATACACTTATGTGGTATTGCACTCATCAGTTACCTGAATCTTTAGTTCATATTTTTAACCAGTCAACTGCCTGTGGCGAAATTTCAGCTGACTGGCTTAAAGTTAGAGTAGGCCCTATATCTAATTACGGCCGCCGGTTATTTCTCTATAACTACAGTTCTATGAATATTACTAGTTCGTGCAGCAAATTACAAGAATATGCTGTTGCCTACTAAATAATGTTGTCTTATAGGACGGCATCGCCATGTCACCAACAAGGTTTGCATGAAGGCCTTGTCAACGATTTCGCAGCCCGTGACTAATGTGAAGGATTTATCGCGCAGGTTCGATGTGTCGGATCACATTGATGTTCTTCCTTTGAGACCTTTATGAGGCGTTTGATAAAGTCCCTTATATAGGCTACTGCACAAGCTACCACGTACATGGTAACGCAGGTTCATCATTGGATGTATAAGTGCTTATCACACTAATAGAAAACGAAGTTGACGTCATAAGGTAGAGTGTGTCAAATGTGGTTTTTGTCAGTGTTGGTGTTCAAGGCAAAGTGTGCTTGAACCGTTATTATTTCTCATTTATATGAACGACTTCGTCGAAGTTCCACGCACTCATGTGAGAAATTAGATTATTTGGGGAGAATTTGTGTGGCGTTTGAAGAAATTGCGTATGCATCCCATTTAAATGTGCTACGGGTGCTTTTTGAGATGGTGTGTGGCGTCGGAGCCAGCTGTAGAAGGCGACGACGAACGCGCGAAGAGTGGCACGACCGCGAATCTGCGACCGCGTAATTTTTTGTGCGTTTCTTGCCGACGACGCGTTCTCGCTGAGGGACTTTGAAGTTTCATTGAACGATGAGACGTTTAAGGCCTTCGCCTTATCGAAAACGACCCCTGATTAGCACCCATGTTTTCCCGAACTGATACCTGTAAGTCCAGTTTTTTGTCCCCAAGACTGCGACAGAGTAGAATGCCTTGCCGTGGAAGATGTCCGCTTCTAATGACATTGCAGAAGCGCTTGAAGATTACGTGAAGTAGTAAAGGCAAGACGCAGAAGACCAGGACTCGAGAAGAAGAACACAAACGACAAGACCGGCGCCTTTGTGTTCTTCTCGAGTCCTGGTCTTCTGCGTCTTGCCTTTACTACTTCAAGCGTGCACCAACTAGCCCAAGCAAGAGATTTACTTGAAGATTACGTCTTTGTTCTTTAACGTTATAATGAATTGTACTGTTTTTGCTGTTAAAGATTTTTTTGCTTGGTCTTTTTGGCATTGCAGAAGAAGTTTCGACCTATTATTCGATGTTTTATAGTGCATTGAACTATTTTCACGTTGTAATTCATGTAACGCTTTATTTTTGTGGACCTTGCTGGAAAACGTTCGAATTGTTTGCGATGTTCTATAGTGTATTGTACTCTATTTAAAATCTTCTCATACATTTCATTTTTTTTCCTCTCCTTCTTAACTTTAAGTATTGGTTCACAGTATGTATAAACAAAAAGTAATAAAATAAATCGAGCACTATTTGTACTCGAAACATGGGGCATTTCAAGCAAGGCGTCAAATTTTTCTCTGCTATATCCCCTTTTAATATTTTATCAGCCATTACTGAAACCGCTGATACAGGCAGTAAGCAATCTGAGGAGCGCGTGCGTGGCTGTCGCATTGAGTTCTCCTTCAGGCAATTATTGCAGTTAGGTGCATGTTGCATGTTCAATACTGCTACAGCAGTTGGTTACACAGCAGTTACCAGCCGCGTTAGATGAGCGCCTATGAAGTTAATTTGAAAGCCCAAGGTGACGCTTTCGACTACGGCTGTGGTGGTCCGATTGCTTTAAGAGCGGTGGGCGAGAAAGCTCGTGTGCATCGTAGTTTGTTAATTGCGAAGCAGCTCAGGTGGCGAAATTTGTTTCAGAGTTTCCTACTACGGCATGGGTTGTAGTCAGATCGCAATTCTTGCTCGTAAAACTGCGGAACGTTACATTTAAGAGCAGTCAACAAATTCTTTACCTCGTAACCACCCCGGACTTCTTAACTAAAATGCATGTACAACGCTGAAATGCTCATTAAAAAATTATCAAGTCAGTCAACCGAGTTCAGTGGAATTTGTTGAAATGAGGAGAGTATGCTCAGTTCTACTTTCTATAGCAGGTTCTTTCTGTCCAAGGGCAAGGAACTTTTTACGAAAATTACTGAGATTCGCTAGCTTAAAAAGAAAGACATACTGCAGGGCAAAACTTAAGATACGCAATTCTACACCAAAGTGGAGGTCGCGGTTCGGTAAAGTACATCTGCTAGAGAATGTAAAGCGTACAAATTGGAAATATAAGTTGACAGGCTACGTGAAAAGTACATTTCAGAGTGTTTAGTAGGCGTAGTTTACACTATTGTGATACTGTTTCATGTTACATAATCCAAAAGTTTCATTCTATCAAGCTTTATTGCTTTTGAATTTCACAATGAAAAAAAAGCTTGCATAAATAAAATTAGTTCCCGAACTGGTTTGATCTTTAATTCTTTAAGCTTTGATCGGGACAAACTTTCTCAGACTCTGTGCGGTGTTTTTCGACAAAAACAATTTATCCCTCGGCAGGAATTTAGATAGAACATCCGCTGGTAATTGTCTGCTTAACCCTCTCATGCATACGGGCCTCATATGAGGACACATATTTATCCTGCTATAAAAGTCGTCCAGTTGCTTGCAGTGAGTCACTAGCCGCATGGTGTCCTCATTTGACGACATGCCAAGGTTTCTAAACTGTTACACAAATGGCGCTTGCTGTCCATGTTTTTTCAAGCGTCAGGCTCTAAAGGCGAGTAGGCTTGTTCGAGGTCACTGAATGTTCGTAGAAAACAAAACAATAATTGCTCGACAGGCTATGGTGCTCTTGGACTGTAAAAAATATCTGCGCAAAGAACAACTTTTGATCCGCATTATCTGCTTTTGTTGCCGTTTTTTTTTTCTTGGCTATGGGCTCGGTACAAGGAAAAGAACAGGTGTCCTCAATTGGGGACATTATGCATGAAAAGTGTAGCCTTACCTGCAGCACCACCAAACAAAAATGTACCCGCAGAAAGCCAGACCTGGGCTGAAAGCGCGTGTATTTTCCTGCGCTTTTCGTGCGCGGTTGAGGCAGCTTTTGCGGGAGTTTTTGGGTGTGTATAAGTTCCGCACTTCCGTAGACCGTGAGAAAAACGATACTTTTCCAAGATGTCTTCAAAGCGAGGACTGTCCAGAGAGAAAATCGATGCTCTTTTGGACCTCTCATCTGACTCTGATGAGGATTCCGAGGCGGATGATTGGGAGCAACTACTCACCGACCTTGACACTTCAAGCAGTTCAGAAGAAGAGAGGGATGACCGTGAGCCTGTGCGTGCTAACAGCGCTTCAACAAGCTCTGCTGCAAGGACCCCCTCGAAGACATCTGCCGCGAGAACGGACATCACAGTGTGGATCGCCGACAAAGGCAACGACTATGCAGGAAAGCCTCTTGATTTTCTTGGTGAGCATAGGGTCAACGTGCACGGCACATTTCCGATTGACTACTTCCTCGCCGAATTTGCAGACTCATTGCTGGAGCACATTGTTTTTCAAACAAATTCGTATGCAGTGAAAAAAGGCAAAGATAACCTACGGTTCACTTTGCCAGAGCTAAAAGTCTTTCTTGGCATGTGCTTGGTAATGACTTACATCAAATACCGAAGAATCAGGAATTATTGCTCCACAGAATCCGGCCTTAGATTGGACATTGTCGCCAATTCAATGCCTGTAAACCGTTTTGAGGAGATTCGAAGATTCCTTCACTTCACATATAGGACCGACACTCTAAGCTAGCAGAATGACCGCGGGTCTGGGATGAGGCCAGTCATTGATGCACTCAACGAAGCATTTTGCTCGGCAGTTGATTCTGAGGAATACCAATCCGTGGACGAGATGGTGATTCCATTCAAGGGGTGCTCCTCCATAAAGAAATACCTCCCAAGTAAGCCGAAGCGCTGGGGCTTCAAGGTATGGGTGAGAGCAGGAGTGCCGGGCTGCATTTATCGCTTTGAGGTATACCAAGGGGCAACTGGTGGGCGAGCCAAAGTTTTAAGCGAATTTGGTATGAACGGAGACGTTGTCATCAGGTTGTCCGAGGGACTCGAAGGGAAAAATCATAAACTTTATGCCGATAACTTCTTCACATCTATGGCTCTCGTCCGAAAACTCAGAGAGGATGGAATAATGTTTGTTGGGACATGCCGTGCAAACCGTCTTCAAGGAGCGGATAAAAAGCTAAAGCCCTTGAAAGAGCTCAAAGCGGACGGAAGGGGAAGCACATCAATTTGCACCTCAGCAGACAACATTACAGTGACAAGGTGGACGGCAGCCAACGGCACTACCAGAAGCAGGACGGCAGCCCGAAGGCACTACCAGAAGGTACAAAAGAAAAGAGAGAAAAGTAATGGATGTCACCAGGCCGTACTCTGTGGAAGTTTACAACAATCACATGGGAGGTGTCGACCTCATGGATTCCTTGCTTACAAGGTACAGAAATGACGTCCGGAACAAAAGGGGCTACTTGAGAATGTTCTTCCACTTACTAAATGCAGCAGTTGTGAACGCCTGGATTGTGTGGCGGTGGGACAAAGGTGCGGAGCATTATATGGGCCAACTTGAGTTCCGAAGTTGCGTTGCCAAGGCGCTCATATTTCGCAGCGAAGCAGCACAGAGCTCGAAGCGACGAGGCCGGCCATCCAACGATTCTTTGCCAGCGCCTATAAGAAAGAGATTGCTCCACCACGTGTCCCTGGAAAAGAGGTTGGACGGCGGACGCCATTTCCCAAAGAAGAGCGACCAAAAGTACGCCAGCCGCTGTCGAAGTCTTGCCGGCCGCAGCAAGACAAGGTACCTCTGCGGTCGCTGCAACGTCCCTCTTTGTCCTGAGTGTTTCGAGTCCTTCCATAGTGCATAAGTGGATTGTGCAAGACCGATCGTCAGCATTTCAATTTGAATCGTAATTGTTTCTTTCAGTGTTCTAGTATGAACGCTCAATAAGTTTCAGTCACATATATTTATTGCGTACTTAAACCAGACACTAATGTCGGCTTACTGCATGTTGTCCTCATTTGCGGACAGATCGGAAATATGATACAGAGACTCTTGATTACTTGCAATAAAATTTTATCATAATCTTTGTGGCCTCTAGTAACATTTTTAAGCAAAAAATATTTTTTTTATCCTCTGGATTTAATTCATGCATGAGAGGGTTAAGTGTGAGCATTAAAAAGAAGGAAAACTAACGGGACTTACCACCAGGTGGGTCCATAGTTCCGATGCCAGCGCCGGGTTGCTAAATGAGCGGATGTTGTTTTGAAGCGATGCATAGTGGGAACATTTGTAATTGTTCCACATATCCTCGGTAATTATTCTCCTCTTATCTTCATCGTCAAATATCGATAACATGTTACTGGCACTAAATGAAAAGTGACAAAATTCAGATCTATACATGTAGCGCGATACGTCCAAACTTGCAAACAAATCTGAAAGCGATTACTTATCCAAAGTTCTTTTTCGTATAATAAACGAAATTGATAAATATTAACCTGTGGCTGATAGCACATTTTTAATCATTGCACCAGACTGACGTAATAGTTTTGTGTAAACCCGCAAGGTGGAGAGAAGTGATTAATAAAGAGAAAACGAGACATCCACCTGATCGTAGAAATAGCTACTAAGAAAAACCATAATGGTTCCTCGAGAGAAACGCCTCGAATTTGATGACCAATTCGTCCTAGTCCGGCACCCGAACCTTGCACGCCGCTTTTCCGGGGCAGCCGCTCTGCCATCTGAGGTAACTAGCCGGCAAGCAGATGGCAGGTTGAAGTCGAACTTATCAATTCGAAGCAAAGGCAAGCGTTTGACGTAATAATTTTGCGAAAACCCGCAAGGTGCAAAAAAGTAATTAACAAAGGGAAAATGAGTAGTAATTGCTACGATTGGGTAGATGTTTCATTTTCCGCTTATTAATTTCCACTAGATTGCTGGAATAAGCGAGTATTGCTTGCAAAATAAATCGAAGTTCATAGTGCACGAGATAACGGCCCTTCTTTCCTCACTGCCCCGTCATCTTGCAACCACTTCGTGCGCTGCCGTCCGATCAGACAAATCCGAGCGCCTCCATCGTCATCAGAGATGACCGTCATGCGATCCTACTTGCTGAAGCAAAGTTCGAAGCCCTCATGTTACTCACGGCTATCGCATCGAACCTTGCTGTCGGAGCAGTACTGCAGCATTTGCTCGATAGTGTTTGACAGCCGGTTGCTTTCTTTTTACGGAAGGTCCCGCAACCTGAGAGCTTTACTGTGTCTTGGTTCGCGATCTGCTGGCGGCCTAATTGCGGGAAGCATTTGCGCCTCTTGCACGAGGGGCAGTAATTTACTACCCTTACCGACAAGACGCTCACGTACGCTCCTACAACTACCACGTCTTTCCACACTTCCCGTAAGACGCACCAACACACCTGCACTTCAGAATTCACAAGTGAAATCTGACGACACGTCAGTGGGATGGACAAACCCATTGTGACATCCTGTCTTAGGAAAATGTCAGCGTGACTGTTGACTGGCGCCCACCTGGGGATTTAGCATTCACGGCTACGCAACCGTGAGCGAACAACTGACACACTGACTCCAGCACAATTTAATGGAATTCAAGGACGAAAGTGTTCCCAGCTGCGCAGCTACCTTGGTTTGTGACACCTCTACCAATTGCGTCCAACCCTACCCCCCTACCTCTCAGCATCGTTTCGTCGCCACCTCTTTGACATTGCACTCCTTGCACCATGGTGTCCATGCAACTGCGCTACTCGTAATACGTGGTGCCTATGACCACACGACTGCTCACGTCGGTTGCTGGACACGCTGTTTCCAGTGCCAGCAAGCCAAGGTCCAACGACACACAATGACTGTCATCGGTACCTTCAGGCCTTCTGATTGCCACTTCAAAGAACGTACATCTTAGCCCTGTTGACCCATTGCGTCCTTCCAAGAATGGCTGGTTCTTGAAGTGGTCATGGTTTTTTGTTCTTGAACTAGTAACGCTCAGGATGCATTACCGGTTCATGCGTTATCCAGAAGTTCTACCACTCAATGACATCACGTCGGAATCAATCACCCCTGGACACGGCACGTTGTCGCTCAATCGCTTCCGAGTTCGCACAAATATTACCACCAATTGCAGTCGATGGTAAGTTCATCTCCGCGCTCATCCACACTTTGACCACAGAGTGACATGGTACACGACATGGGCGGGCATTCGAGCCGTTTCGCGGCCGAGGTATGGAGATTTGCCGCTTCCGCTAGGTAGCAGAGCACACCAAGTTGCCGCCGCTGCGGCCATGGCTAACAGCTGGACAGGCGGCACGAATCCACACGGCCGAAGCCCAGTCAGGCCCTGTCGGAGAGCTCGAGGCGTCGTTATTCTCTCAAATGCTCCCGAGAATCATTGTTGGATTCTTCTGCCAGCGTCTAACACTACTACTTCGTCGCCGTTTCATAGTAAGGCCACAGGAAGTTCTTCTGCATGTTAAAGACTTATTATCTTCATATTTCGTCATGCCATGGGGCATGGACGAGTGAAGGACATGGCGGCCTTAAAGCCGTGAACAGTTGCTGCCCATTAGCAACGTTGAATTTCGTTTTGCATTCTTTTTTTATCATGAGCAGCAATGAGTGATGATGCCAGCGAAGAGAGCGACGCGGCAGCATTCCAGCTGCAGGTACGTTTGAAAGAATTACAAGTTATAAAATAAAATAAAATGGTTTGTTGAGAAATGCGGCCTACGAACACATGCCATTCGGTGCAGTGAACTTTATGTTTATTTATTCAAGAAGGTTATGGACGGCGGCTTGGTGCGCCATTTTTGCAAAAGCAATGTGACTATTACAAAAGCTGTTCACGTGGGATATTTGAAGTATAGCAATATTGTTCACGATCTCAACCTATGTAACAGGCTAGATGCGTTCAAGCGTTGTTGGCTGTTTTGCATAGGGCTGAAGATACGTGTTTTCGTGTTTTGATTGTGCATGGAGACCTTACCATAGAAAGTTCCTTGTTTCTTAGCATTTGTAACAAAGCTTTCTCGTCCTTTGATCAGAAAAATATGCATTATACGAAGGAATGCAGGATTTCTTTTAAGAAGCTTTGACGGCTCCAGTATTGCTTACACGAAGGAACGCTGCATGCGCATTTTATAGCTCTGAAGCCTCCAGTTTTGCTTACCTTCCGCCTTTCATTCTACGTATGGGAGGAATCTCCACTATTCCTTCCTCAATATACACTCTGCAGTCAAAGGACATCATGCATATTCAACGATAAATTTCCAAGTGTCAGAAGGCGATTGCCATGCTTCGAAGACAGCCTGTTAAGACCCCCAACACAGTCGAAGCGCTTAACTGACTGAGATGCCAATACCTTGCAGCTGTTTAGGGAGGGACTCGCGGGATTACATATTCGAGATTAGGATGTTAGTGCGTGCCCAATTATTTTGGTAGCCATTTTGTTTTGGCACGCAACCATTGGCACAACTTTGCTAGCTTAATTCACCCTCCTTCGTAGAAGTACAAGGAAAAGCGTCGTATCTACTACTTCCTAAACAATCTCAGTTTGAATAAATTATTTGCTGGCTTGCCTGTGCAGGTTTTCTTTTCATTCTCTGGATAGTTGGAACATGTTTTGCGTGTGTAGTTATGCTTGTGTAACGTTTACCGCCATTACGACATTAATTTCCGACTATTCTACATTGCTTGCATTTCGCAGTTTTTTCCAGTTTTCATGCGTCTGCCACTATTCTCACGATGTTCCTGCAAAAAGTTGTTGTCTATGTTGCCGTGTTCTTGGCTGTCCAGCAGGGTGATTGATATTGGAGGAGCATTGGACATTTATTTGCGACAATCCTTTTTCGTGTGAGTTAGAAGAAGTACAATGCCACAAATGGTTCTACTTCCTCAGCCAGAAGTTGCATGATTGTTGCTCTATAAATTACGACTTCAAACATAACAAATATGAATTCAAATACGACTAACATAAAGTGAAACACCTTTGTGCACTCGTTGTCGCAACAAATAAGTAGCCACACAAGCGCCTGCATCCAATCCCTCGATTTATCTTAGGTAGCAAACACTCCCCAAAGACTCCCTTCTCCAGATGCCCGCTACAGCGGCTCGCTGCGCGATTTATAGCGCTAGCCAGAACCAGTGCGGGAGAACCCCTCCCGCTTCCTTTTTCGCCGAACAGCCTCTGGCCACCGCCTTCCCAAAGCAGGCGCTCTCTGGAAGCGGCCCGGGTACAAGCCAACCGCATAACATTGCAATGGAACAGACACACAAAAACAGAGTGGACCCCAGAGAAGTCGAGCAAGCACGCACTTCAACCAAACAAAGAGAATGCACACATGAGCTTAACCAAGGCGAACATTCACAACGACCTTACACGCCGCACCCAAGATCATCACAACCGTACTGGTTGTAATGCACGATTAACTCTAGGTGTCTTCGTGAATGATGCATACACACAAGTGGAAACAAAACCACAAAAGGGAAAAAATAACTTAGAAGTGAGCATTTGGTTATATGAAAACACTCTTGGGAGCATGAAAGATTTCAGTATGAAAGACAAAACACGACATTGAATATGGCGTATATGCGCACCGCTATTTAACAGAAACACACCGTAATGACATAATATTAAGCACTGCTAAGTGTGTACATTCCATGTCAAAGCCCATATAGTCTCTCCGGATGATTCCCGGGTTCAGCCTCCAGAGACCACGGGGGGAATTACTCTTGCATTTCGTCCCCTGCCCACCTTTCCTCAGACTCCCAATCGGCTCTCGTCAGACGTGATAACGCATCGGCATTCGCGTGCTTCGTGCCCTTTCTGTGGCTGACGGTGACATTGTACCGTTGTAGTGCCAGCGCCCAGCGGGCAAGCTTCACGCCCCCGGAGTGTGTGGTAGTTAAGTAGGTCACGGGGTTGTGATCGGACACGATATTTCTCCGGGCGTCGTAGACCCACGTGTCGAATTTACGAAGGGCCCGGGTTACGGCAAACGCCTCCCTTTCTATTGTTGCCCATCTCATCTGAGTGTCGTCAAAGCAATGGATTCCAAATGATATGGCCCGCTCTTCACCCGATTCGGTCATTTGAGCCAAACAAGAGGCTGCGGCGTTTGCGGGTGCATGTGTAAGCAGCCAGTACGGCTTAGAGGAATCCGTAGTCGACAACATCGCCGCCCTACGCAGGGCTCCCTTCAATTCGCTAAATGCCCGGTCCGCCTCCACGCCTCAGGGGATTTGATTCGGCACTTTTCTTCCTTTCAGTTCAGTTAGTGGCTTAGCAATTTCCGCACAATCTCTTACATAAATTCTGTAATATACACAGAGACCCAAAACGCTCGTGAGTTCGCGCTTTGTTCGTGGTCTCTGTAGATCCTTGTTGGCCCTAACTTTTTCCGGGTCTGGACCATGTTGCCATGAGCCTAAGATATGTCCCCGATATTTTACATGATGCGCCGCGACCCGGAATTTCTTCCGACTGGCTATCAAGCTTGCCTCGCGCATTGCGATTAGAACCTGCTCGAGGTGTTCACCCCATGGTAACTCATGGGCAAGGGGCAGAACCTCCTTCCTTCTCTCACCAGGCAGAACTAGCGGCTCATAGACCTTGGCGGCAATTTTCTCATTGTGAAAAAGCAGTCCGTCGCTACTGCTTGCTTTACCTTGTTTCCATGCACCGACCAGGCTCAGATCTGCTCTATGCGCCTCCCGAAAGGCGTGGTTTAGCTCTGTTCTGCACGAGTAAAAGCTCGCCTCTCTCTGCACCTCTGAGCCAACTTTGGCAGCTTGGTCTCCATCTGCACTCGTAGCAGGGTCGCCTCAGCTATCCTCCTCTCCCCAAATATCGGAGGTGCGGTCGAAGGCAGCTTCGATCACTCGCCCGCTTTCAATACCTGCACACGCTTCTTTAATCATGTGCCATGCCTCCGCTGAGAGCAGGCAGCCAGCGTCGTCCGTCGCTAATTCCTCAATAAACGCGCAGATTACAGGTACTTCCTTAGCTAGATGAACACTCCCGCCCGTATCCAGACCTAGCACAACGTGCGCCAACTTCGCCACAATTTTTGCGCCTAAAGCTGCCACCAGCGTCACATTTCCCGTCTCATGTCTCGCGCGGTCGGGCACGGCGCTTCCTCTGAGCACCGTAATCTCTGCACAGTTATCAACCAGTGCCCTAATTGAAGCAACGCCGCACCTTAAGCTGACATACTCTACAGCAGGTATTTCGCGTTCTGTCTTATTTCTGGTTGATGTGCCCCAGCAGGCGGGCCCAAGCTAACTGCTTTCGAGTGACACCGCCTGCTGACAACCGGGTACCGCATCCGATTACCGGTCTTTGCCAACCCGGTTCACGGTTTTTCCCTGAGTCGCCGCTCTGTTGGGGCAGTTTCGCGCGAAGTGCGGTCAATATCATACAAAACACGCGGCCTGCGTTTTCTTCAGAGCGGCTCCCTTGTTCACCAACGGCACACAAGGTGCATCAACCCTCGCGTCATTCGTTGTGCTCGCCGTGCGCCCGTATTCGCCCACCGTTTTCGACGTTGTCATCTGCCTCAGCGCCGACCCATTACCGTCGACGTCTTCATATGCTTCAACGAACTTTGCAATTTCGTGTGGCGTTGCCCACCCGGTACCCCCTTCACGCTTAACGTGCTTCCACGCTTCCTGGCTCAATGTTTAATTTCGTCAGCGACTTGAAGCGCAAACAGACCTTTGAACGCCTTTACGTCCCGCGCCACTGTATAGAAGGCACAATAACTCTCGAGCCTAGACGCAAAATGCTGCCAGGTCTCGTCTCGCATCGGTGTTGCAAACCGGAACTGTCTGAGATAATCGCCCGGCGACAACCTCAGTTCGGATAAAATGGTCTTCATTACTTTAGCGTAGCTGTTCAGTTCGTCAGTCGGCAGCTTCGAAAAAATGTGCCGAGTCCTCCCTGCGATCAGCGGCAGTACCAGGTGACTTTTGATGCTCTTGGGCGCTCCGTACGACCGAAAGACGCCCTCAATGCCCTCCAACCACACCCGAAACCTCTGGATCCGTTGGGATTAGAGTTAAAAGGCTTCTTAGCATTTTAGAAAAACGCCCTAGGGTCTCCTCGCGGGAATCTGGATGCCTGTTCGCTGCTCAATTTGCAACTGAAGCTTCCAACGCTCCAATTACATTGAAGCTACCTGAGTCTCGTACTGAAATTCGAGTTCTTGCCGGTCTGCGCCTGTGCCCGACCCCACCCCACCACTCGGCCCCGTAGCTTCCCCGTCACTACTCATGATCAACATCCACTAGTCCCCGATTACAGCTAGTGGTCTCTGTGAACCATGCAGGAGAAGTCACCCACCTTGTTTCCCGTCCCTGGAGACCGATGAAAGGGGTCGCTTTTCCCGGTCGTCACCACCACGCAGCTCTCCGCGGGTTTTCTCTAGTCCATCAGAGGGTGATGCAGTGCGGCCACCAGTCCATCAGTAGGCTGCACTGTACGATGAGCACTCACAAGTCCCTTAGTGAGCGCTCCCCGTGCATCAGTCTGTCGCCCCACTGTCCGGGCTCGGTGCGTTGGCCCGTTGACGCTTATCTTCGCTACTCGCCTTCACGTGAGCAGCTCGACTTTCCGCTTCCTCGTTTGACCAGGCACAGTGATGAAGTCGTCGCAGTTCTGTGACGTTGTCCCAGTTCTCTCACTTTCGTGAGTTCTGAAAGGTTACCGCCTGAAACATTTTTCCATGTCGGCCTGCAGCTCTTACGCCCTTGCCCCACTTCGTATTCGGGCAATAAGTGGGTGGCCGTCGCGACAGACTGCGCCACCGGATATACCATTACACGTGCCCTTCCTATCAGCTGTACAGGTGATTTCACTGATTTTATTCTTCATGAAATCATTCTCCACCATAGGTGCTCCTAGACTTGTCACTCACTGTGGACGCTGCTTCCTGTATTCGATTCCCCGCCCAAGCTCTACGGCTCACAACTTCGCCACGGCTTACAACCCACACACAAACATACTTTCTGAGCGCATCAACCGCACACTAATGGGTATGCTCTCTATGTACATATCTAATGCTCACTGGAATTGAGACAATGCATGGCCATTTGTGACGTTTGCGTAGAACTCATAGCTCCATCACGCCACTGGCCTGCTATCTGCTCCCTAGCCGAGAGCCGCTGCTGCCTCTCGACTCCCTGCTCCACAATCTTCTACGCTCAGGGCTCCATTGTTCGCACCGGCCGCGGCACCTGACGTTGCCCGTGAGCACTTTCTGGAGTCTCAGGCTGCTCAAACACGGCTCTCTGACAGCCGCCACTGTGATGTTCCTTTCATGCCTGAGTAAGTTGTCTTGCTTTGGATACTTTGTCGTCGCTTCAGCCTGTGCGAAAAAACTGCTTCCACGTTTTACGGTGGGTCTCACCGGTTTCTTCGCCAAGTGACCGAAGTATCATGTAAGGTATAACCGTTCACACCACAGTCACCTGCTTTTCCAGTGACCCATATCATGCATGTTTCTCGACTGAAGCCTTATCACTCCAAAACAACAGCCTATAGCACACTGAAATGGTGCTACAGCCACTAGGGGTTAGTGTTACGTTGTGGATTGTGCCGATCGAGTGCTCCAGTGAACAGATGCTTGTATTGGTATCAGTCGTAACTAATCGCACCGGTGTACGCATATATATATATATATATATATATATATATATATATATATATGGGGGAAGAATAGGAAGTGGAGGCCTAATTTAACAGATAAGAACGCCAAATAAATCATAGGCGAAAGTAATTTGTTTTAAGTGTAGAAACGACAAGATAAGGGGATCGGGATCCGAATGAATATAGATAAAACGCAATTTGTCACCGGTGTGAACCGAACCGTCAACTTCCGCGTTACACGTACGTTGCACTAAAGCTTTTACTAATGCACTGCGGCTCCAGATAGGGACAACTTGGCAAAATGATACCTCTCCACATACTCGGATACTTAAGTAGTGCGAGCATAATATATAGGATAAAATATTCCTAATTTAAAATCAAGGTTCCATAATGAGGTGCGGCACGATTCTACTGCAGAGAAATTGAAGACATTAAAGCTTTGCAGCGGCGTCGCCACATGCACCCACGTGCACGGAACTGGCAAGTAACGGCCACAAATAAGGTGTTCAACTCAACACCATGCAAAACAGGACGTGTATGCGGAGATCACCACATGTTTTGCTGTGAAAGTAGCGCACATGTATTCAGTATGCAACGGAGACAGGCGTAGCCTTGGTAATTCACATGAAAACCGCACTTTTGTCACCGAGCAAAATATCGCTGGTGATTCAAAGCGATATATGTAATGTGTATTGTAACTTCAAGGTGCAATACACATTACAAATTATTACACTGTCCATCAGCCACAAAGTGGCTGATGGACCGAACAATGCAAGAAACGGGAAAAGGGACTGACGTTTGACGTAAATGACGCCTTCAAATGCATGCGGGGTAAGGAGACTTGCCAGGGAGCCGTACAAAGTTATTAACGTCAATAAAATGCTGGAATGCGCTCGGGAAACAGCCAAGGGTACTTACATGCAACACATAAAGGGCCGTCACTATATCCGATAAAAGTTTGTTGCAATTTGGGCAATCTCTAGCAATCCGACTTATGCAAATCGGGCAGTCGGGAGGACACTGACAAATTCGTGGTTACATTCGCTTTAAACAAACCGGAGTGGAAAGAATCTCTTTGTAATTGGGGGGCGTTTTACAGATTTCTTGCGAGCTGTCTTAGTGAAGAAAAGTTTTAGCGATAAGCTGCAGTTTACTATAGGTGGGATCTTTAAAACTGGGCTCGGTCGTTGTGTCTTGGGCGCAGAAGAAGCAAGCTTGAGGTGTGCGAAAACTTACTGAGAGTCCAGAGCCAGGCCCAGCCTTGTTGTCTTGTTACCGGTTCTTGCTGTTTTAAGAACTTCGAGAAACTCAGTCATCTCTTTTTCGAGGATCCACCGTAGACCTTTCCTGCAGAGCTCTTCTCTGCACACAGAGTCTAGGTATATCTGGTCACAAAGGCCGTCACTAGGGAGTGCTGAGTTCTTTGAGAATTTGTCAATGTTGTACGTACAGATCATCGGCGGCCCTCGTGCGACTGGTGCGAGTGAACGAAATACAAAAAGAAATAAACTGTAAGTGGGTAGAAAAAGAGCGCGATTCCAAAACTGTTCATTAAAGACCCGCAGGCGAGCTGACACCGAGAACAAGAACAAGACGAGACTAGAGCGCAAGTCAACAGTCGGTTGAAATGTTGAAAGGCGTGATCGCTGTTATTGTTTCTGTATCTGTGACGAGCATCATGCACGTGACCCACATCTATTTCTTTTCAAATTTTTAAATTGCGTGTTGCTTCTAAATAAAAATTTCTATTGTTAGGGTGGCGCTGGAATCGTTGTGTTTGTGTTGTCAGTTCGTGCGCTGCTCACGAAATTAAAAGAAAATCTAAGTGAACCCTAATAACTTCCTAACTTGAAATTGATCATTATCACTGGCGCGTTAACGAAATAATATATTTATTAACAGATATTGCGTTATTATAAAAGAGATTCTCACGTGGTAAATATAAAAAACTAAAACACAATAAATTCACCAACGCACATCGGTGTCGCTGCAAAAAAATTGCGGTTGGTACAAAAAATAAAAATATTTTCACTCACTAGCATGAGAATGATGACTTGTACTGGAGAAAATCTTGCCAAACTTCCTCATGTCTCGAATTTCACTAATGTCTAACTTTCTTTCTATATATTCTTCTATAGATATATTTCTAACTGGATAAATTGAGATTGTCCAACTTAAACGTAAGATAAAACGCAGAAAACGGTAGCGAGAAAAGTATGCAAATGAAACCTCACGCATTTCTTTGATGCTTAAAAGGAAACAGGTTTCAGAGAAAGAAGAATATATTTCAGAAAAGCTCACCGAGTTCATGAAAGCTTCCCCACAGTGTGTTTGGCGTCACCTTTCACTCTCGCACGAAAAAATGACGTTCATTGAAACGGATGGTTGTTTTATGAGCGACCCATCAGAAATCGCCAACTCATGCAATGCTTATTTTCATTCTGTGTTCAGTTTTCCTATTTCTTTGCCTCCGAATTTCAGTATAGGACGGTGTGCACTGCAATTTGAAGTTCTGGATTTTGTTTTGCCTACACAAGATATATTTTCCCTCCCACCTAATTTAAACACAAAAGTCGCGTGTGCCTAATTCTATTCCTAATGAGTTTCTGAAGCGATACGCCGAATGGGTCTAAATATTTACCTGTCATATTTAAGCCTTTTTCAGAGCAATATTGCTTGCCAACTGATTGGTTACAGGCTAGAATAGTACCACTACACAAATCTGGAAGCAAGCACATTCCTGATGACTATAGACTTATTTTTATCACTTGCACCTGTTTGAAGAAATTTGCGCATGTCTTAGCAAAGGGCTTATCCAAGCACCTTGAGGACACCAAGTAGCTAATTCCCAATCAATATGGTTTGACACGGAAGTTAAATGCTGTTAGCCAACTTCTAGAAACACTGCATCATTTTTCTAAAGCAAGGAATGGCAGAGATCAAGTGGATATGCAATTTGCTTGGACATGCCCAAAGCATTTCAAAGTTCAGAGAAGGGCGGCTATGTTCATTTTAACTAGATGTAAGTTTACAGATTCAGTGAGTGACATGCTCCGTGAGCTAAACTTACTTTCACTTTCAAGCCGAAGAAAGGTCTCCAGGCTAAAATTTCCATACCTCTTGCGCAATAATCACTTCAACCTAAAGTCAAGCCCCTACTTGAAGCAGCGTTCCTAGCGAGGTGTGCGAACTTCTCAGAAAAATCAAATTACACCTATGACGGTGCGAACTAACTTCTTTAAGTACTGTTTCTTTCCAAGTACAATAGAGGAATGAAATTCCCTGCCTCAGGACCTCTATCAAGCCGACAACGTGCTAAATTTCGAACATTGTTCGTACCGTTACTTATCCGAACGGAAATTCTTGTCATTTTCTGGTTTTTCTTGTAATGTCTTTCGCGGATGTTCCGATTTCGAGTGGTCTGAAACACATGGTACAGTTGTGACTCTAGGTCGATAAAGATGTTGTATTTGCGGCCTGTACCCACATGCCTGCTCGACGATTGCGTTATCGTGGTTGTTGGTTTCCAGTTGATTGAAGTAGGCTTGTATAAATGTTGTACTTGTGGCTGTGTGCACTTGCTGGGTTGTATTATTTGCATTCACACTCTAAAGGCTTTACGGCTGACAGTATTGATAAATATTAAATAAATGAAATAGAATTTTCTAATTTGGACATATCCGGGCGAGTTTGACAATAAAACTCCGCTTAATTATTAACATTATCATCATCATCATCAACATCAGCCTGGTTACGTCCACTGCGGGGCAAAGGCCTCTCCCATACTTCTCCAACAACCCCGGTCATGTACTAATTGTGGCCATGTCGTCCCTGCAAACTTCTTAATCTCATCCGCCCACCTAACTTTCCGCCACCCCCTGCTACGCTTGCCTTCCCTTGGAATCCAGTCCGTAACCCTTAATGACCATAGGTTATCTTCCCTCCTCATTACATGTCCTGCCCATGCCCATTTATTTTTCTTGATTTCAACTAAGATGTCATTAACTCGCGTTTGTTCCCTCACCCAATCTGCTCTTTTCTTATCCCTTAACGTTACACCCATCATTCTTTCCATAGCTCGTTGCGTCGTCCTCAATTTAAGTAGAACCCTTTTCGTAAGGCTCCAGGTTTCTGCCCCGTAGGTGAGTACCGATAAGACACAGCTATTATACACTTTTCTCTTGAGGGATAATGGCAACCTGCTGTTCATGATCTGAGAATGCCTGCCAAACGCACCCCAGCCCATTCTTATTCTTCTGGTTATTTCCGTGTCATGATCCGGATCCGCCGCCACTACGTGCCCTAAATAGATGTATTCCCTTACCACTTCCAGTGCCTCGCTACCTATAGTGAATTGCTGTTCTCTTCCGAGACTGTTAAACGTTAGTTTTATGCAGATTAATTTTTACACCCACTCTTGTGCTTTGCCTCTCCAGGTCAGTGAGCATGCATTGCAATTGGTCCCCTGAGTTACTAAGCAAGGCAATCGCGTCAACGAATCGCAAGTTACTAAGGTATTCTCCATTACCTTTTATCCCCAATTCTTCCCAATCTAGGTCTCTGAATACCTCCTGTAAACACGCTGTGAATAGCATTGGAGAGATCGTATCTCCCTGCCTGACGCCTTTCCTTATCGGGATTTTGTTGCTTTCTTTATGGAGGACTATGGTGGCTGTGGAGCCACTATAGATACCTTTCAGTATTTTTACATACGGCTCGTCTACACCTTGATTCCGTAATGCCTCCATGACTACTGAGGTTTCGACAGAACCAAACGCTTTCTCGTAATCAATGAAAGCTATATATAAGGGTTGGTTATATTCCGCACATTTCTCTATCACCTGATTGATAGTGTGAATATGGTCTATTGTTGAGTAGCCTTTACGGAATCCTGCCTGGTCCTTTGGCTGACAGAAGTCTAAGGTGTTCCTGATTCTATTTGCGATTACCTTAGTAAATACTTTGTAGGCAACGGACAGTAAACTGATCGGTCTATAATTTTTCAAGTCTTTGGCGTCCCCTTTCTTATGGATTAGGATTATGTTAGCGTTCTTCCAAGATTCCGGTACGCTCGAGGTTATGAGGCATTGCGTATACAGGGTGGCCAGTTTCTCTAGAACAATCTGACCACCATCCTTCAACAAATCTGCTGTTACCTGATTCTCCCCAGCTGCCTTCCCCCTTTGCATAGCTGCTAAGGCTTTCTTTACTTCTTCTGGCGTTACCTGTGGGATTTCGAATTCCTCTAGGCTATTCTCTCTTCCAATATCGTCGTGGGTGCCACTGGTACTGTATTGGTACTGGTACTGTACCACTGGTACTCCTAGTTCTCGTCTCTCCACTAAGCCCCGGTAGCACAGGACATGTCCGCTTTTTAGCACTGTATATGCTTCTTTTGGCCTCCTAACTTCACGGAGCCCTATTATATCCCATTTACTACGCTCGAATTCCTCCAATACACTGCTAGACTCGCCTCACTAGATAACGTTCTAGCGTTAAACGTCGCCATGTTCATATTGCAATGGCGGCCTGTCCGGAGCCAGGGATTCTTAGCACCCTCTGCTGCGTCGCTGGTCTGACCGCCGCCGTGGTCAGTTGCTTCGCAGCTGCTGGGGACTGAAGGGGGGGGGGGGGGGGGGGGGGGGTTGGTTGTTGTGTTCGTGTAGGAGGTTGTGGCCAAGTACTGCACCAGGGTGGACAATCCTGTTCTGGTGAGGGAATGCGTTAGCGGTTCTGGTTGCCGGGAGCAGGCCACACTCGAGGCCTCTTTATCAATTTTATCTACACGCGGATTCTTGCTGTTTTTTTTAATCCGGTGGAAAATTGCACGGCACCGGGATTCGAACCACGGACCTCTTGCACCCGAGGCGGGTGTTCTACCACTACGCCACCGCTGATACTGATATACAGATACTGATAAGTAAACCCGCCACGGTCACTTAGTGGCTATGGCGTTGCTCTGCTAAGCACGAGGTAGCGGTATCTAATCCCGGCCTCGCTGCTTCATTCGGATATCGCCGGCGCGCAAGGAGGAAGCGCGGAAACATGCACGCTTGCAGTCTCGGAGGGACGCGCATGCGCGCAGGCGTCCGTCTCGACACCAGGGGTGCGCGCCTAGAAGGGGAGGAGAAGGGTCGTTTCGCTCGCGCGCCCAGCAGTTTAGTGTGGCCGAGTGTACATCCCACGTGAAGGTTTTTTTTCCGTCTTTTAAGTAACTCCCGCGAAATGCACAATGAAGCCAGACAACCCCGGTCATGAGCTTTCGTATTGGGGCGCTGTCAACCAAGCTTCAGGCGAAATAACCGTGCGCGTGCATTGGCGGCGAAGTGAGTGCCCGCGGGTTTAAAAGGCATCGGCGTCATTCGTCACACTGCGTCACTGCACGCGGAGAGGTAGCGCCGTCGTCACTGATAAGTTTTAGGCTTACCACACGAGAGGTTCTTACGCTCAAAGCATGGCCGAGAGGGCCGTAATACGATAGCGCATGATCGCCGTCATTTGGTTAAGTTCATATTTCGCGGGCGCTATTTCTTTAAACGCCGAAATATCACCTGGCAACACCTAGCTTTCCACAAAAAGTGAATCGGTCTTTTCTGAACCTCCTCTATTCGTAATGAATGAAACGCTCTTGGCCCTGAAGTGAATATTAAAAAAATGAATTGTTCTTAGTTCATGAACCAATTACGCGGAATATAAAACAAATTCAGGAGCGGCTTGTGACGGCAAACCATATGTCGTTGGTTCTACCCTGTTGCAGTTAATCACTTCTTTTGAATCGTTCATTCAAGTTACGTGAAACACGGCGTATACCCCGAGAAGAAGGGGAATCGAGGCGCCCGATTTTCGTTAACCACGATCACATGGAAACAACAGACGATGACTCAAAGGAAACCTAAATGGTGAATTACATGTTCTGTTTTAAAACAAATATAGGAATGACAAATAAAGAGCAATGATAGTCCCTTTATTTATTATTTCTACATTGCAATGAAAATGTCATTCATGCTATCGTTTTTGGGGGCGTCATTGTTGATTTAACTTTATATATATGTATATATATATAATGAACGAGAAGAAAGGGGGTTACCAAGGGGCCCGGTTCTTATTAATTATAGCACGAGAAGTCAACAAATAAGGACACCAAGGAAAATACAGAGGAAATTACTGGTACTTACTATTTCTAATAAGGAAATAATAAATTATGGCAGTGAAAGTAGATGAAAAAATACAATTTGCCGCAGCTGGGGAACGATCCCGCGTCTTCGCATTACGCCTGCGATGCGAATACGTGAACTCCTTATTCATCTGCGGCCAGCTGTTTTTTTTAAATCCAATTTCACTGCCAATTATCCTTTCGCTTAATGCAATTATTAAGTACAAGTAAGTTCCCCTATGTTGTCCTTGGTGTCTTCGATGGCTTCTCATTATATAAATATATAAAATCTCAAGCAAACATTTTCACGTTCAATATGCACGCCTACACGTTGGAAGGAATCTTCAGTTTACCTGGCGGCGTCAAGCTGGGAGTGATCGGCAACGTGGTCGGCTTCTTAGTAGTCATCAGTGGTTTCGGCGGCTCCTTTTCGGCTGCTATCGGCGTGCGAGAAAGAAAGCTTTCTGAGACACAAACTTGAGCACAAAAAATGCGCCAAGCACAAGAATTCCTTGAGCAGGCCTATATTTATATGTGCTGTTTGCCTAAGAGAGAAGGAGAAGCACGTCTCACCCATCATACCGAGCTCTCCTAGAAACATATCTTATAACAAAGGAATCTTATAACAAAAGTATGAAAACCTACAGCCCACTATAAAGACCGGGAGTGGCAACTGGCGTGGATTTCTCGCGCGGTTTTAAACGCTGTACAACGTGACTATCTTACCACCGCAGCTGTCATTTAAAGATGTCCGGGGAAAATAAATTCCACAAAGCTCAGCCCTAAACCTGAAATCAGGCGTACAAACTTCGCTTTCCAAAAGCCGGTTCCAAATGGCGTTCGATGTTGCAGGTAAAATAGGCTATGGAATCCTTTAATGATTCTAGCCGTTCTCGCGCAGTCAGAAAAGATTTGCAAAGAAACTACGGAGTTGATTAGAGCATTCCAGATGTTTAAAACACTTATGACTTTGCTTTCAGGTCGCCGTAACTGTGCAGCGTGAAAATTCTAAAATATGTTTCGTAATAGCTATGTCAATATCCATGTAATAAAATAAATGAAAAACTAAGCATATAAGATCGCCGATGAGCCAGCACGGGCGCTTGTCCTATTGCCGAGCGCCTTCAACGAACGGATAATGGAAACAGTAATATCGGTCATTACTGCGCCGATACTAGGTCGGACATGGCTTCGTTAGATTGAATGGGGCACGCGAACCATATCTTAGTTTTTGTGTTCCTTTAGTTCAGTTCAGGTAAGACGTTGGGAGCACGGTAGCACATGATGCTAGGCGTTAGTGCGTGCATTATCACGGATCTTTAGAACATTGGAGCTCACAGGGCGTTGTCTGAGAGGGGAGGTCGAAATGTCTAAAATTTGTGGGCATGAACATTTCGGGTATATTGTTTAGTTTTAGAACTGGAAGCCCGCCAGTGTAGTGTCACGTTTAGGTATCATATATCGCCCTCCCGTGGTCACTTTCGATGGGAAATGCTTCCAGTTGTATTGACCTCTATGGAACTGCGTCAACAAGCGCACGTCTTTCATGGTCAGTGCGTAAGTGTGGGCCTTTAGCAGCCGGAAGTGTAATGTTTGTTGCCAGCTGTGCAGTAAGAAAAAGATGTGGGAAGTAGTCCTACGTAATGAAATCGAACGCTAGCAAACTAGGCCTGGCACTTTATCATGTAATAATTTAGTGCATCGGGCAGCCTAGCCCTTTTTAAGCACACAAAAGAGGCGTTGCAGATAATTGAGGCTTCCGCACCAGCAACGTAATCTGGTAGCCAAATGCTAAGTTACGTGCCTCCAGCGAACGATGAAAGAAGTCCCTATTGGAGGTAAAACATGGTCAGGCGATATTATAGCGGGCAGAAGGATGAAGAAATGGGTTTAGGCAGTACCTGCATTGCGAGTGGAAGATAACGTGCTGTCTGCTACAGTTACAGAATGCATTCATAATACGAGAAAGACAAAGGGGAGAGAAGATAGCCGCCCTCACGCTAAATAGCTTTAGCTCGTGGGTTTCTTTATATACACAGATGGTAAAGGAGAGACAGCTTTTCTCGGTGGCCAGTGCACTTAATTTGGTGGGGTTTATTCTACTTAAAGAGAAAAACGTTAAAGCTTGGGGGGTGTTGGAACGGGATTCTTGATTTAGGCTGCCAAATGTTTTATGAAGATTGTCGGAAAGGACAAAATTCTAGAAAAAGAACTACTAAGGTTACAACTCTGTAACTCTTCAATGAAAAACGATATCACAATTCTTTAAGTTGTATGTGAAGGCACATTTAATGTGAATACAATTGATGCATTTTACAGCGCTCCGCAATATACCGTACTTATGCGAGTATGATTATTGCGAAACCATCGTAGACATTGTAACAAACTATCATAAGCGGCAAACTTACATAGCCAACTTGTGCGCTTCAGATGCTCTAATGGATGCAATCTACAGAATTGCGATATCTGTCTTTTGCGCAGAGGGACAAATTTGCAAGCCTTTGGTTTCTATCTTCTTTAAACTTACACCGTTTAAAAATTTGTAAGAACTTTCATTCACGCAATCAGAACTTCCCTTCATACCGCCTCACACTGTCACAAGAATTTAACATTCTCTCCAAATTTCAAAAAAACTTCATTAAAATAGACCCAGGGGTTAACTCAAGAAAGGGTTTTGGTGTCTTTCATTCATTTGAATAGGCAACATCGGTGTTCGCTCTGAGTTAAAGCTTCCGCTTAAACGCTGGCGCTTTAACTAAGACCAATCTCTACCTCAAAGCTTTGTTCTCACGTCCAAGCACACGTCCAAGCACATGTGGCGCAGAGCAGCATGCATTTATTGGTACAGTTTCTATGCAGTAAGACAACTTTCATCAATCCAGTCTCTCATAATATATCACTTTCAAACTTTTTCGTTACAGATTGCAAAGTTACTGCGAAGATGCTAGTTCGGCACTTGCCTCAAGGTCCAAGGGCTTTCAGTGTGCTTTTTTGCAAATATTTGCATTTGTACTTTTGTACAGGTATTTCCATTTTTAATACATTTTACTTAAGATTGCCATAATCGTCGACATCTTGTTATTTCCACTTATATACTTTCATCTAACGTCACGTCTTCTGCAAGATTAGGGTGTGTTTGCGTACGCCTGCGGCAGAAGATATGGTTTTAATGCGTTAGCAGTACTTCACGATCTTTTCAGTATCTATCTATCTATCTATCTATCTATCTATCTATCTATCTATCTATCTATCTATCTATCTATCTATCTATCTATCTATCTATCTATCTATCTATCTATCTATCTATCTATCTATCTATCTATCTATCTATCTATCTATCTATCTATCTATCTATCTATCTATCTATCTATCTATCTATCTATCTATCTATCTATCTATCTATCCGCCCGCCTGCCACGTCATGGCGGGCAACGCGTCATGCACCTCCGAAACACGTCATGCCGCAACCAGGCTCTTCTCTCGCGCTTCTTCCTGGACACGCTGTGCCATCTAGAGGCGCTGCGGAGAAGTGTGCGCGTTGTCTGGGAGAGGACAAGAGTGGCACACCGTTGCTTGCGAATGGTGATAATTGTTCTCTCGCTTGCCGCGCAATCAGTACTGAAGGACCCAAGTTTCCGATAGGTTCATTGAAGAGCGGCACATGTCCAAACCATTCATAGCGCAGATCGCTAAAGCAATGCCATGAAAGGCGTTCATTGAACAGCAGCACATACCCAGTGCATTTGTGGCGCAGCTTGCTAGTACGTCCGGTGTTGTCCTTGCAGAAGTGCTGTGACGTCGACTGAATTGCGTTCAGCATCGGATAAAGTTAGCGGATTTTTTTCGTTATTGTAGGGCAACACATTCCCAGTGGCACACAGCTAGTTACCCACTTTGGCGATAAAAATGTTATGGAATAGCGCGACACGCCTACTCGCGCATACGCAGGGCAATAAGTTGGCATCACAATGGGTCATCGCAGAAACGCACAGTCCAAGTTACGAATACCCAGAGCTCCAGGTCGGCGTCAGAGTTCCTTCGAAAACCCACCCTTTCCCGCGCCCACAGTGACCCCGTGTCGGCGTGTAAGAGGTTCGTCGAAGAGGGGGCGCATGTACACATTTCCACATACTCAGTGATCCAAGCTGGTAGGATTGTTAGTTTCAATCCCTTCTACTTCAGTACACAAGCCCGATGTGGTGCGAATTCGTCGACTGACCACCCAGAGACCCATGTAGATTAGATAGATAGATAGATAGATAGATAGATAGATAGATAGATAGATAGATAGATAGATAGATAGATAGATAGATAGATAGATAGATAGATAGATAGATAGATAGATAGATAGATAGATAGATAGATAGATAGATAGATAGATAGATAGATAGATAGATAGATAGATAGATAGCTCCGAAAAATGCGTGAAGTTTTCTATAAATGCTAAAGCAATAACAACATCGCAATTATTCACATTAGGAGGAATATTGTACTTGAACACAAGCCCGGCCGCTAGGCGAGTCATGTCTGCTTATTTCTTATTTTAATTTGTAGCACATATTGAGAACAGGTATGCTAACACTGATTCCGGTCTCGGCATATTTGTTAAGGTTAATAATTCATGTAGCAATTGGCCCTGATTTTGCAATTATGAAATGGTCCTGAAATTCAAAATGTTCGAAAGGTAACAGGGTGAATTTTTTATTTCTCCGGACAGTGCAATTTGTCGCGAAAGTGATCTATCTCAAAAGGCCGAATTGCGGTATACTACGTCGATGCTATTCTATAAAAAAGTTCTTCCTTTTTAATATGTACGCACCCTGTAAATATAAAGTATCCTCCATGAAGCTACAAGCACGTTGCTTTCGGACGTTTCCAGAAGCGCTATTATGCAGTATGCGTGTAAAAGAAATTAGAACGTATGCTGAGCACCTGGATCCTTAAAACGTAATAACGCATTGTGGCGTAACCACAGTAGTCATTGATAAGGAGATGCGAACTCACGCGTTTCTTTTAAGAGATACCAAGTGAGAGCGATGGCGACCACGCCCGCTGTTAGGATTGCGGCGATACCGGCCAGGATCGTGAAGGCTGACGTCTCCCTGCAAGGAATATTGAATGTGCGGAAAGCAATATAAGTATTTGTCAAAATTAGGCGAAAAAAAATACAGGTGCATATGAGCCAAATCACTCCTACGGTAAAAATGAAATGATGCTTAAGCGTCACCCTTCACGCATTTAAGCATTATGAATACCTTTCCTGAGAACGTGATCTAAACTTCGTGAATGGCGCTTATCTAATCGTTCAAGATACAGTGCCCGCTGAGAGGAGCGGCGATGTCACGAGTCGCCGATAGGTGGCCGAAGGACAGAGAAAAAAAAACATGATTCTGGATTTTACAGATTTACTTTTAGTGAACATACAATGTTTTTAAATGCGGTGTTCTAGTACGATTTTACAATCGTACATAAACATTTCTGAACTCACACCATAGCAATAACTGTTCCATCAGGCGGCATCAAATGTGTCCCTTGCTAGCTGCCAGACATTCTTATCATTGTTCTTGCAGCGCATAAAAATGCCTACACACTTCCGAGTTGACGTGGTACTCACGAACCGTGGTAATTCTATGAAGCGAAACGTAGAAATAATGTTCATCTTACCATGCATTGTAAAATCTTTAGTGAGCTCATATTAAATAGCCAAAAAGCATTTTTTTTTTCTGCCTTGATCGGCCGAACATATCGAGAATAAGAGTAATCCACCAGAAGAAAAAAATCTCTGGCCGAAGCATTCTCAGCAACTGATTGAGAACACCAGGACGAAAACTGTTAATCGGCTTCACCCCAAGCCACGTATCGTTTTACTTGCAATTTGTACAGACGACTCTCGTCCTATTTGATATATAGGGTCATACTTCATTGCTTTAGATTGCGTCCGTAACGTCACTGCAGCCCGAGATCTTGCAACGGTCTGTCTCTTCTGAGCGTGCTTTCAAAGGAAAGCTATTCCTGTACCTAACCTCTTTCTCGTCCTGCGCTTCTGCTCTAAACAAAGACATAACGCTTGATACCTGCCCCTCCGTGTTGGACGAAGAAATTTAGCCAAAAACTTCGTCCTCAGTACCGCAACTAAGGAACGTACTTTTCTTTCTCTGGTCCGTTGCCTGTAGACAACGCTCGTCTTAAAGATAACGATTTCGCACAAGTTCAAGACTTTATGTTTTCAAAGGTACAATCGCACATTTGTATATCACATGACATGATTATTCAATTCATCTGTTCCATGTTTGCGGTTTATACCGCGTTTTGACCAGTGACATCACTGAAGGTTTTACTGGTGGATTAACCGGTAAGGCCGGAGCAAGTCCAATGTGCGTCATTGCTGTCGTGAATCAGCCCTTATAGAAGAACGGAAGCGTTCTACTGCGACAATCAGAGAGCCCAGGTGCGACGGGATAGTTGATTGTGCATAGTTTTATCGGCAATCTACGCGGTCTTAAGCTCAGATTGCGTGCTGGCAGGGCGTGCGGTAAACGCCTGTCGCTCCCTAACGGAGTCCTAGGTCACTGTTTGAGACGCTGCGTCAGAGAGCAGTGCCTTCGAGATCGGCCCCACGAAAATGGCCAGTTACACGCCAGCAAAACCCAGTCTCACTCGACAAGAATTCCTCGCATAATAAAGGCTAATCATTATAATAAAAAATTGCAGTATTTCATCAGGCACTCAACATGATTTGCGAGAAGATTTTCAAGGAACGAAAGTGTCCTGTCATAAAGTTAGGGGCACTCCTCTTCCCCCTTTTCGTGTTGATGTACGTGAATACTTCTATAGGCATAACTGCTTTGTTCCGAAAATATAAATGCACGCATTTTTCGTTGCTCCACGCCTTTTTCTTTTATGCGCAACGACAATTTGGTACCTGGTAAAAGATTTCCAGATTGGTACTGGATATACCACGTGGGCGTCATGCGCATAAGAAAGCTATGGATTAAGCGTGCGCGTGCCTTTCCCATGTTGGCATGAGTCGAATCGGGCTTTCACTGCAAGTGGGCAGCAATAATAACGCGTTAGCGTTAAGGGTTCCTTGTGGCAGAAAAACCGGCGCCAGTGGCCGTAACGATGTCCCTATGAGAAAAATCATCCCGAACTCCACATCCCAATCTACGCAGGCCCTCCGCATGACGCATCGTTGTTACGGAACTAATTGCATTCCTCAAAGTAAAAATCTTTAGAAAATTCGCGCAGTACGAAATACGCACAACCTCTAGGCATGATAGCGTTGGATTGTAAGTTGAATATACGAGAAAACATAATTATGTTACGTGGAAACTCAAACACAGACCCATTTTTCAGCTGCCGTTCGAGGTCTGTCTTAGTAGGAGCGGCGCGCCCCATGAAGCTCTCTTTCATGCACAACGTTAGCCGCCAGCGTTTCCAGGAAAACCTTACGGTTACATAAGCTGCAGTTGGCGGGAAGCGTGGGAACCAGTCAGGGATCTTTGAATGCTATCGCGTTCCACTCTTAAAGGC